>NC_134457.1:29235039-29539057 GCF_047948215.1 Lycorma delicatula | reverse complement strand
CTTGCAAACTCTAAGGGGAGAGGGTGAAACGAAATAGTACCGATTTCTTTTTTTTTTTAATGAAATAAACCTAAAGAATATCAATTAGAATTTTTTTTTTAATTCTTGCACGGAGCCGCATAAGAAGCGACCGATTTTTTGTTTCCACGCGATCAGAAACGCACTGTATTTCAGAGAACAACGCACTACATACGTTCGATTAACGAGTAGATCCTATACAGGAGCATCAAGTTTCAACTCGGTCAGCAGTCTGACACACTGCGTAATCTCGTATGAAAAATACACAATAAAATGTCTACATAACCTCAAACCTCAAGATTATGCTGTCTGTTGTCGAGCTTAAATTGGGGCTAAATCAAGAAGACTTGACTATGCTTCATTAAATTTTCACTTACTCGACTACTACAGCATACCTAAATTTCAATGAAATTGATCGAGTAGTTTTGGAAATTTTCGAGCCGTACAGTATTATACATGAATAGTATTTTCGTAATCCTTACACCTCAAAACAGTAACGAAAATTAATTTTCAATCACCGAAAAAATACCTCATATCGAGTAACAATTCAACCAATCTTCATCGGACCGCTCAGCGTGGAGAACGTCATAACCACCATGTTGCGGAGCCCCTTGAGTTTTGACATGATTGCAGGGTTCGTGGCGATGGTTCTTCAGGAAAAGGATCGGGGGCTTGGGGATGAAGAACAGCCCTCTGCGGTGCTGCCGTTTGCACGTGCTTACTCGAGTGGGCGGTAGCGATGAGGGACGGGGACTCTTGCACTCCCGAACGAAAAAGATCGAGTTCCGGCGGGGATGCCCCGCTCGGGGTGTTGTTCCCGTTAGAGGCATTGGCATAAAGACGGAAGTAGGGACCCAGGGACGGCATAGCCGGGCCTGGTGGATCCTACTCTGGGAATTTGAGGCGGGCTGAGACGTGGAGGCCCGTTAGCGTAAATTACACTCCCTTGGGCTGTCCGGCCCGGGGGAGAAGAAAAAAAAAACAATCTTAATCAAATTTTCATATGCACAACTTCAGATACTCCTCATACCTCAAAACGTAACGAAAATTCAGTTTCATCCCCCAGCTCCTCCTTGCGACCAAAAATAATATCATACTTTTCTTTGATAAGTTAGTAAAAAACACAAATGCAAAAAAAATATTACTCATTAATTCTTATTTAAATCGTTTTTATTCAATGGCACATTATCTTTTTAAATTATGACATAACTAGTTAAAACTGAAAAAAATAAATAGATAAAAAGTATTCCATTTTATTTTTATGTATCTTTTTTTTTTTATTTTACTTTTGTAAATTAAGAATTTATACCTAGAAATATTATGTTTTATATAAGAGTAAGAAGTGTTTACCTACTTTAGTCAAATTTAATTTTGTAGAAACAAATTTAATTTTCTTTCCTTTAAAAGAAATCGTCGTGAAATCTTGTAATATTATTATTGATATTAAAAGTTATCAACATTAACATTTTACATCATTGATTGAGAGGTAAATATACATTTTAATAATTTTATATAATATTTTTAATTTTATTTTATAAAACAACGTTTCGATTAAATAGAAATCCCATTAAAAGTTACCAATCGTACATAAGCAAAATCAGTAAGTGAAAATAATAAATAGATACGTATTTTGATAAATATTGTGCTGAGCTGCCAGGATGCAAATTGCTAAACTATGTATTAATATTATTTTATTATATGTTAATTTAATCAGTTGGTATATGCCGCACTAAGCATTTGCTGTGAGGTCAAGGATTTATTACACAAATAATTGAATAGAGCGTTTGTTTAAACAAGTTCTAAATAAATGGAATAAACTTAATAGAAATTTATCATGAGAGATAAATAGAACGTTCGTTTTATTGTTGATAAATACTGTTTTATTGTTGGTTATTATGCAACGAATTTTGTGGTATTTTAATTTGTCAACTAATTTTTTTTTCGTTTGTTCTATCCAAGTTAATAGAAATAGTTATCGTTTTCTTTTTATATAAAAAAATAAACAAAATATTACTCTGAAATTATACAATATGTACTCTGAAATTTTATAGCTATGTACTTTACGTACAGTTTAAAATAGAGATGACTTTGAGTCTGTCTTCTTTAGCTTATTTTTATGAATGATAATCAGACGTTATGAAAATTATTTTTATTGATAAAAATAATCGTAGTTCATTAAGCTCAGGAAAATTATTCAATACGGTATACTATACATTTCATGCAGAAAACGCATTCGTATACATAGTTATTCGTATATATGTAGATTCTAGCAGACGTACCCTGCCTGCACGCCGTGCTCATCTATGTAGCGACTGTGCCCTGCAGCGTGCTTAACCGGCCCTAGCGTTAATTCAATCAGGCGCCCTTTCGCTTGATTATACCATTTGTGTATTATAGAGAGGCTGTCGTAGAAGAGGAAAGGAATGACGATGATGAAGAGTAGGGGGAGAGATTGGGTCAAGAAAAATATCATCTACATTTAAATTAATTCAGTTCTCATCCCTTTTTACTATCTGTATATACTCTTTCACCCTTTTAATTCTGTTCAAGCTCGAGTGCATTTCACTATTTACTTTTTTAAATTTTTGGTTACCTACATTTTTTCTCTCTTTTATTGTTACTTCGTCATGATTACAATCTTTCCCGTTAGTCTTTTTAATTTTTTTTTTTTATAATTAATTTTAATTATGATAGTATTTTTAATTTCTTATACATTTCTGTATATATAGTTTTTTTTTTTAATAGATTCTCATTATATAGTCAGATCCTTTAATAATTTTAATTAGTTTTGCAGTATCATTACATTATTATGATAAATTTTTAAATAATACTAATGAAAACAGTTTAAAATCCCCAGGAATTTCTCTCAAACGTGTACTTAATTAAGTATGTTCTCAAATAATTTTCATTTATGCCCTCTTATTTAATGTATTTATATTTTAAATAATTATATGGACATTAATCACATCTTTTTCTTATTACATGCTTTTCTTCAACTTACAATGTTCAACCTTGTCCTCAATTTTTACAACTGTAATTATATTCATTTCCCGATGTATACAGTAGTGAAATTTTACCCAACGACGTAAGTTGGATTACATTACAATATTCCATTATTAATTTCATAACATTTCTATATTTTATAACTAGAATACACACATATATATATATATATATATATATATATATATATATAAGTTGTCGGAGATACAAGGAAAACAAGGGAGCTGAATAGATAAGATGTAGCTATCGATCCGATTAATTTTGATTGTCGATTCAGTATTAGTAGATCTGGTAGCTGTTGAAGCGGATTTTGATACAATCAGTGTATATTTACATTCTGAAATTTATCGTAAATGATACCAGTATAAAATAATAATGGAAATTAATTTTCTAGGATATAATATAGAATAAAACTGCATATAAATATTTGTTGTTCGCTAAAGAATTAAAACAGCTAAAAGTAAATACTTAATTGTCATTTTTAATACTTTTTAAATTAAAAAAAAAACGATCTTATAATTTAAGAGAATATAATTTGTTTAAGTATGATTTCAAACAACTCAGTTCTATGGAGGAATAAAAATTGAAAAACACAATTATTTTAAATTATTTTTTTAGAAATTATTTTAATAGAAGTGTCGATAGACACCGAATCTCGGCAAGCATGTAGGAAAGAAATCAAACAAAATTCTACAACGATGAAAAAAGAGACAGCGCCTAGCGAAAGAGGCGGTTAGAGATAGCTCGTCAAAAAAAAACAAGACAAGAAATCAAATGAAAATAAAACCAAGCGGGCAAGATTAGATATTCATAACCAATGTAAAGCTCACTTGATAGCTACCCTAAACATCAGAACAGCGTGAAGTTCGATTGGCGTTTCGACGCTTTTTCTTTTTCCTGTTTAGCCTCCGGGAATTACCGTTCAGGTATTACTTCAGAGGATGAATGAGGATGATATGTATGAATGTAAATGAATTGTAATCTTGTACAGTCTCAGTTCGACCATTCCTGAGATGTGCGGTTAATTGAAACCCAACCACCAAAGAACACCGGTATCCACGATCTAGTATTCAAATCCGTATAAAAATAACTGACTTTACTAGGACTTGAACGTTGGAACTCTCGACTTCCAAATCTGCTGAATTAGGAAGACGCGTTCACCACTAGACCACCCCGGTGGGTCTGGAACTTCGACGCAAACGAGAATCCAACACACACACACACACACACACACACACACACACACACACACACACACACACACACACACACACACACACACACACACACACACACATATATATATATATATATATATATATATATATATATATATATATATATAGAGAGAGAGAGAGAGAGAGAGAGAGAGAGAGAGAGAGAGAGAGAGAAAGAGAAAGAGAGACCAGACCCGTCGCGGTTTCATCCGCTCTAATGGTTACTTGGGTTTCCCATCGGGGTCAGGGGATGTTTAGGCAGTCATGGAACGCTTTGTTCGCCTTTCATATCTACTCAGAGGGCTCTGCCCGTTGGACACCACTGTGTTTATCAAACTCATGCTTGTGAGAATAATAATGATAAATAAAAATCAAAGCCTTTTCAATATATAAAAAATATCTGTGTTTTGTAACTTCTTAGATCAACAGTTTGGTCAGAACAGGACCCGAAACTTTGATCTAAGAATGTGGATTTCATAACAGTTGGATCCCATTTTAAAAATTTTAGTTATAACCGGTTACCCGTACTTTGTACGGGTTTAAATTTATTTTTCCCGGTTCTCAGGGTTACCCGAGAAACACCACCGATGACTGTATCTCGTTTCTCTTTTTTTTAAATTTAATTACTTTTATTTTGTATTTTTTAGTCAATTAACTGGAGACAGGTAACCAACCAATCGCATCGCACATACAGTAACAGTTGTATTGATTGATCCGCCGCACCGTACATCGTCTCACACCTTAAAAAACCGAAATTAAAAAAAAAAACCGTAAATGGTTTATAGATATTTTTTACTGAAGAGTATTTGCTAGTTTCAATCTATTGAATATATTGTTTAGTATAGTCGGAAACTGGAAAAATTTGCAATCATTTTTCAGATTTTTTTACTTTCTTCACCCATTTCATGGTCGAATTTCGAAAAATCTAGAAATTGTTTTTTAGATATTTACATGAAAATTACACACATTAAAAATTAAGTGTATATTTTCATTTGTTACCAGAAATTAAAAAAAATAGTCGGTTTTTAAAAAAAATTCAAAATCTACTTTATCCCTTTAAACTCGGAATTTTAAAAAAATAAAATTTTTTTTTTTAGTTATTCACGTGAAGATTACACAAACCAAAAATCAAGTTGTATCATTTGTTAGCGAGAAATTAAAAAAATAATAATAAATTTCAATGTTACTCCATTTAACCCCTTAAAGCTCGAAATTTAAAAAAAATCTTTTCTTAATGTGCATTTACGCCGTAAGAATATACATACAAATTTAGTCTAGAATATAGAGTTATAGTTTAGGATATATCTAGAAGCAGTCCGTTGTCAATTAATCTATAGATTATTTAATTTAGTTTCTAAGCGTAGATTATGTTTATTTACTTATTATTATTATTATTTATTAATTTTATTAATAAAAGAAAGGGATTATTATTTAATATTTCGCAATAAAAAAATAATTGTTTATTTAGCGGGAGAAAGTCTTTGACAAGCATCCGGCAGACGCATGACGTGGTCCGCTCTGCGCTAGAAGCAGAGTAGCTGGAATGACAATAACACAACCTCACACACGCACAAGGCTAAACAAAGAAGCTCTCCCTGTTATCAATATGGCTAACTTTAAACATTATATTTCTATTAAAAATTATTAAATTCTATATGTACACATTTCTTAAGCATATTTTAAATATAAAAACATCAAAATGTTCAGAAAAATATTTTCTACACACTAATATTTCTTTCTTCAGATATTTCTGTAAAATACTTAGTATTTTCTCAAACATGAGGATACGAACGCTTCGAGGGTCTACGTTAGACGGTCGGGCGAGCGAAGCGAACCCTGACCGGCTAGTAGTATAAATAACTGGAATGAATGTACGTAAATATGATTATTTTTTACCAACATGGGTTTTAAAGTTTAAAACTGACGGTTCGAATTGCGTATTTTGTTTCACTATCCCATAAACTGACGAAAATTATTAACTATCCAAAATTAATTTAACTAAACCTATGGATATATACTTTTTTTAAATTATGTTTATTCATATGTTAATTTTTTATTTTAACATGAGAAAAGAGTATAATAACCGAAATATCTGGATATTTTACGAACGATTGAATTTTATTACTTTTTATTAGTTGCTGTTCTTTTACAGAACCATTTACACTTACATTTAAATTAATTTCAATACAAATATATTTATTTATTCTTATTTTTACATTATGGTTTTTTTATTTAATGTTTATATTTTTACTTGTATGATTTTACTTCAGTCTTAATTAATCATTTTTACTGTTTGTTTGGGTGCGAACTCTTGACAGTCCTATCTCTAAAATTGCGTTTCGTAGACAATTTTTTCTCATATTTAGTGCTTAGTTCTCTATCTATAGTCGTGTAATATTTATGCTACTTAAATGTTTAAAGTTTTTGTCTTTATCGTAGTTAATTTTAATTTTATTTTTATGTATCCATTTTTAACCCCTTGCTTTTTCTTCTGTTTATTGTTAACTAAACGGAAAAAAGTTATAACTTGTATATCTTTTACAGCTTCTATTCAAAATTTGGATCCGTTTTTGCTCCCGAACGAAAGTCGAAAGATTTTTTCTCCCTTTTACTTAGCTTATATCTTTATTTTTTGAATGTTTTTTAAAATGAAAATTATATTAAATATTCATTTTTCGAAATAATGGATTTAATTTTTTACACTCATCGAAGGTTTTACTTCCAAAAAGAAAATACAATTTTATAATTTGTATCTTTGTTAGAATATTTTTGGTCAATTAATACTAAATTAGGAAGGATGATAAGAGACACAGGTATGTTGTGCTACACAAGGGTAATCGTTTCCATAATGTGCTCCTTATGCTAACAGTATATTACTGATTAATACTATTACATTAATATATTGAATGGAAGTGCATATCCTATTGATAGATGTATTGTATTGAACTGTATTCGTCCTCTACACAGTGCAATATCAATTATTCAACTATGTTCAGTATCCAGCGGTTGTTCGTTTGGAAAACGTTCGTGATTAAGTGTGTTCGAACTACCTACGCAAGCCGGTTGAGTGATTAATATGCTGTAAAAATAAATAAAATAATATACTGAAATTAATTTTTTCATATCTCATTATTAAAAATATTTATGCTAGCGACAGTTTATATACTTTTATTATGTCTAATCCTTCGGTTAACTAATCATTTTTATCGAAAAATTTAAACTCTTTTCTTATTCTGTTTTTCGTAAGAAATAGATTTTTTTTATATTAAGTCGAGAAAAAAATACTGATAAAAATCGTATCCCGATATCTTTGATATCATTAAATATTTATTGCTTTATTTCGCTTTCTCTCACTTAAATAAAAATGTTTTTCTCTCTTTAAACATCGGCGATCTTAGCATGTCATTTAAATAGAATAACAGGAGATAAATAGCTCCTGTAATCTCTTTAATGTTGACATTAAAGAGATTAACTTGGTTGTTAGTTGACTGAGTATGTTAAGTGTTGTACCCTAAAATAATACAATATATTGACTCGATAAAATAGAAAAAATATAATGTTTTTCAGTAGAAAATAGTGAATAAAATACGTAATTTAATGTTAGTAAAATTCATTTTTAGACAGCCAGTATTATTATTACGTCAAACACAGTATATATAATAATAATACTGAACGTGTTAGAGGTCCGTAACGTCAACTCTTAAATCCTCAATATTTTGTTCAAATAAAACTATATGAACATGCTTAGTACCGTTCTATGATATGTTTATAATTTTGTGGTGCATTCCGAATGTGAATCACATAATCAACTTCTTTTATTAATTCTACATTGAAGCGCTAATTCACGGATACTACTTAAGAACAGTGATTAGTCAGTCATATTTTTAAGTGTATTCTTTATTATCTGTGTTATTCGAGTACATGTTTTATGTGCGCATGATTGTTCTGTGTTGCTGTTCGTTACTGTGTAGTTCAATGTATAAAAAATAACCGATTACAATAATACAGTTTAAATATAGCTTAATATAAATCAGCTGGTAACTAAGCCAGCAACATAATAACAAACTTGTTTACAATTACATAAAGAAGAACAACAGTAAATATTTATATTAAAAATAGAGGAGAAACAACATACGGACGGGACTGACCACTGAGTAAGATACTACGTGAAAAATGTAAGTTTCTTTCACCATAATTTATTACCTAAGAGAACCAATATTTAATATCCTACATTGCAGAAAATGCTGATTCGCACAACTATGACGTTGAAAACTGCAGTAAAACCTTTATGGCCCTCTTTGCGATTTTAGAATACTAAAATTGCGCATAGATTCAAAGGATTGTACAGAAGTGTCTAGAAATTTTGTTTTCATGGTAGAATCGCAGGACAAATTTAACAATTAATTTTGTCATTGACAGTTAGATTATTTGAATTTTGTGTGTTGATCCCACCGGATGTACCAAAAAGAAGAAATTACCAGTTCTAACTTTCAAGCGGACAAGGTAGAGAAATATTTTCTTACTGAAGTTTGTAACGCATTTAGGTGTTCTTTTATTAATTTCTTCAAGTATTCTTTCTTATTTTGTGAAAGCTGATTTTCAAAAGTTTCCCTCAGTATTAAAAATGCCCTACGCTGAGAGATAAATCCACCAACGTGGCAACAATGCTCACTCGGTTTATTACCAGGTAGAAAAGGTAAACTAAGCATTGTTGTAGGTGTTCACCACCCTTCAAAATAACCGGCAGGAAGAAAAATTAAGCTCAGTGTTGTTATATAAATTGGTTCTATATCAAAGTAAACTTTACCGTATCAATGATTTAACGGTACGTTCTATAGCGACTTTCTTAACGGCATAAAATTCGCTACACCCGACAGGACTGACTGACACATCAGTGTGTCGCGACTCACCGGTTGGGAACCATTGTCTTAAGATATATTAATTTTTCACGAAAAATTAAATGAATGTGTTTGAAATTTTCAAAATTTTTTTTAATACAAAAATAATTGATTATTTAGTAAAGCAACGGGGTACCACTTACTTCTCATTTTACTAATAATATCGGCATAGAATTCTTGAAAATGGTTACTAATAATCAGGAGTGATTAAACTTAACTTATGGCAGTTCGCCTACAACCTTTATAGTTTTGACCTTTACAACATAAATTATTTTAACAACAGATAATTCATTAAGTATTATTAAATGATAGATTTTATTAAATAAATTTATTTCAGATAATTTTTAAACTACATGGGTTTTATTTTGTTTATTAATGATTTCTTATTAAAAATAAAATGCATTTTATATTCCGCAGTGGTGTAATTTTTAAAAGAAACGATAATATTAAAGTTATGAATAACTGTTTTTTTTTTTAATAAATAAATTACTTTCAAAAAATATTATAGTAAAATAAATTAACAAAAAATAAAATTGAAAAAAGAGTCTGACTTATGGAACATTGACATTTTTTTGGTGGTTTAAAAATTATTAATTTTTCCAGATTTATATTCTTTAATAATAAAAAATAATAAATATTAGGCTACTGTTGAAATTAATACATCATACACATGCTTATTATCTAGTTAGTGTGTATTTACATAATACATCAGATAATGTTACATTTTTTCTTTTATTGTTATTATTCTTTTCAATTCTGATTTTGGTACCAGATTGTGGATATTGTATATGTTTTTTGTATTGGAATGTTACGTTATACCTGGCCGGATTAGATTGAATGAGGCCAACAGCCGGTTGCAACCCTCAGGTCGGGACCCCTCGGTGTCCCAGGAGAGGACAAAGTGCCTCGATGTATACTGCTACCGCCTTTTCTACTATTATTATTCGGTAGTGTTATACCGTAATAGAAGGAGGTAGAACTCTAACAAGATTCATTGAAAACTGGAGTGGGGCGCGTGACCAGGACTCTGCAACTGCGAAATATCACTTCGACTCATTTATCACTGTGTGTTTTCATTGATAAAATACAATTCAGCTTCAATGATTTATGATCTTTTACTTATATTCATTCATTCATGTTGATTGATATATGGATATTTTCGTTTTTTTACGTGTTGTTTCTGTCTTTATTTTCGCTGGAAATAGCAGATTGAACTGGCACAATATTAAAATATCTTTATATAAAATTAAATTTATATTTTCTTTTATAAAATAATTATATTACTTAATCTCCAACTATTTTAAATTATTTTACTCTTTTTAAATTCTCTTTGTGATGTCGTTACATGGTAGAATATAAACATCTGTTTTTTTTTTCTAGACAGTCAGCGTTGGTAATAATTTAGAAAGATAAAATTTGTAACTACAAATTAGTTAATTATGTTAAGTTGAGGTCCATTTTTTAAATATTCTCCTCAGCATCATACTCAATATTTGACAACCATCTTATAGAAAGAAATCCACCAAAAATGTCAATTTTTGGTATAATAATCAGAATATTTTACACCCGAACCTTCTATTTTTAATCTTTATTATTAATTTTACAGATTATTGATCCTTTTCCCCTCAAAGTACTCCCCTCTCCAATTCATACACTTTTCCCAGCGGTGTTTCCACTTCGTGAAGCAGTCCTGGATAGCTTCATTTGAAATGGTCTTTTAAGTCCGTGACGAATCTGTTTCAATGTCATCAATAGTCTCCAAACGGCGTCCTTCGTCATTGATTTTAATTTCGGAAGTAAGAAAAAATCGCAAGGAGCCAGCTCTAGCGAGTAGGAAGACTGAGGGAGTACAATCATCTGATTTTCGGTACAAAACTGACGAATTGGCAAAGCTGAGTGTACGAGCGCAGTGTCGTGGTGAAGGAACCATAAGTTGTCTCGCCACAATTCTGGTCTCTTTTTGCGAATTTTTTTACATAACCGCTATAAAACGTCTTGATACTTTGCACGGTTCACTGTTTCACCTTGAGGCAAAAATTAAAAATTCCATTAAAATCGAAGAACACAGAGAGCATCACTTTGACATTGGATCGAAACTGACGTGCTTTCTTGGGACGTGGAGATCCTTTGCCAATCCATTGTGATAATTGAACTTTTGTCTCGATGTCGTAACCGTTAACCCAGCTATCGTCTACCGTTATGATCCTTTTTATAAATATTTCGTTTTCATCGGCTTGTTCAAGAAGTTGCCGACAAACGTCCACTCGATGTTCTTTCTGCTCTTCCATCATCAAACGAGGAACAAATCTTTCCGTAACTCGAAGCATATTCAATTTTTCAGTAAATATATCACGACATGATCTAGTTGTGGTACTAACCCCTTCTGCAAGTTGTCTGACAATCAATCGGCGATTTGTACGCAACCAAGTCGTTGATTTTCTGAATACGGGTGTCATCATTTGAAGTCGAAGGCCTTCCTGGTCGAGGGTCATCTTCAATTGACTGATGACCACTTTTAAATCGTGAAATCCATTCCTAACATTGCGTACGATCCAGAGCATCATTTCCGTAAGTTTGTTTCAAAATGCGAAACGTTGAAAAAGTGAAAGTTGTCCCCAGTTTCACGCAAAATTTTATGTTTTATCGTTGCTCTCGAAAATCGCATGTTACAGAAATCCTTAGTAACACTTAAAAACGTTGCACTCAAATAATAATAACACGAAAAATAAACGAGATATTAACAATCCAAGAACATGTCGTTACTGAGGATATTATGCGGAACACAATGCTGCCAACCGCACGTCACTAAATATCTCTGTTGGCGCGTAATTCAAAACGTTCGGTTATTTTCTGAACGACCTCGTATTAACATAAAAAAAAACACATTCGACAGAATATAATTGTTTTCTAAATGAATAGGCGCAACTTAAATCCAGTTCACTCGTCGATCACAATCTATTAATGAATTACCTAATTAAAAAAGTCGCCACTTGCATCATCAATTGACATCAGTGCAAGATCATCAGTATTAGTCACTGAAGACGTTCGCAAAGAACTGAGAAAACGTTGTGAAATAAATTATTAAAAACGGTTTTTAATAAAATTTGGTTTGATTTGTCATTACATCAATCCAACTTTATATTTTTTAAATCTATATTTTATAATTTACTTCTTGGTAGCTGTATGATATTAAAAATCATTAATTTTATAACTTATTTTTGTATGAAGGGAGGATATTTTATGTCTATTACAATTAAAATATAAGTACTATAGAATTCCATTTTCTGTATTGGATATTCAGTATTACATTTTAATCTTTGTATTTCTGTTGGTGCATAGACACTACTCTAGACAGTACTCTAAAACATTGTTATGTTGTCATTGTTACACAAATTTTGCTTCTCTTTTAATTATATTATATTCCTTGTAATGCTCTATTAATTTCATTATATTTACACCAGATTTCATATCATAGCTAACATTCACAGCTGTTCCTACGTTAAATTCATGAAGAAGACATATTTATTAGTAATATCTATCTATTCTTATATCAGACTTGTAACGTAGCTAGCCGACTCAAATCGAGTTTCCATGTTAAATATGACATTTATTAAGTTGTTCTCTTGCAGTTTCTATTCATATCCTATATGTAGATATATATTTCTGTTAAAACGCCATAGAAACAGAAATATATAGTTATAGTAAGGTCGGATAAACACTGGAAAAGCCATGTCTAACTTGCTGGTAGTACAGTAAATTTTATCTCCTCGAATTATGTAAACCTCCAAAATTAACCTGCAGTAGCACATAAATACCATTATTGTATTATGTAAATTCTACGAACAATCTATCATTACTTAACGAGTGAAATTTAAACTATACATTTTATCAACACAACAATCTCAATTAACTTTTAAGTTGTCTGGACTCTCAAGGAATCAGTGTATATGATACGCCCTTGTTTATATTCATGCAATAAATTCAAAAACAAACGGATCGTTTCTTAAATTTTGGATCGTTACACAAACTTTGTGTTAATACAATTCGACTTATGTGTTAGAAAAGAAATACGAGGCATATTTAGTAAGTAAGTAAGTAAGGCATATTTAGTAAGTAAGGGCCGTTTGGTCATTAAAAAAAAGTATTTATATTTCAGTAGGGTATTTCTAGTCTTCTTAATCACAGTTAAGAGAATGGGCAAGGATTTTCCTTAAGGAACCCTTGACTTAGCCTCCGGTTGCTGTTAAGTACCTGAAGAAATAACAATTAGTTCACTATATATTATTTCCGGTCTACGAAAATAATCAGTAATTTTATGGTTTCATCCTGTATTAAGATACTCCTGTTGGTGAATCGTGTGGTTACTTGTTGTCTGGGTAGATCATCCTTTTACCAACCTTCTCTTTTCCTTATATTTTATCCGTTCCATCCCGGTGATTTTCTATGGGCCTTTTTAATTTGTTTTATAATGTAGGTAACTGTAAGTTACTACATCGTTGGCGTTTGTGTGGTTTAATGGAAGCGTTCTGTAACTGATATATATTAGGTCAATATTTTCCATCCGATAGTTGAACAAAAACCCGAGATTTCTTGAGGTACTTATCGTGTTATCCTAATCGGTTTTAATATGAAAACTTTATTTTACAAAGTGTGTTTAGAGGCAGACGACCGATTTCTTTTATTTGGTTATCTTTCTTGTGACCATCCTCTCTCTGCGTTTACTTCTGTTAAATCTCCAGTGGATTAAAGGTTTTTAAAAATAACCATTATATTTTCGAGTAATAATACCTAAAGAAATATATATCCTGAGGAGAAATAGTTCCCACTCGGTGATCAAAAGGGAAAGTTCTCTATTCCAAAACACGTCTAAGTTCAGATAGAACGAAGAGAAATGAAGAAGTGGCAGATTTAAAGTTATTCTATCTTCTGGGAGATATTAGATTAAACAAATCAAATTAATATGTCAAGTAAGCATGATAAGACTTTTACCAGTCGAATAAGTAAATAAAAATAAGAAAATATAGAGGAAGCCCTCTACGTAATTAGATCCCGTAACTGATTAGTAAATTCGTGCAACGGAGAAGTTGAAGTATTTCTGGTAAATAAAGTATTGCTTTCATTCACTTACAACTCGTTAATTGACGTAATATAAATTACGAATTAGATATCAGTCCGAGGGACGTACAGAGCTCTCGTTAACCAACCCCGCATTTCATCAAATATTTATCACCAACATTTTTCAGGTGTCATGTTACTTTGACTTGAACCATAATAAATACTGAAAATTAAACAATATTTCAACGTATAGATTATTCATTTCATTAGCATATTAGGGATCCAGGGTACATAAAATCATTTTTTATATATACATTTATCGTTTCTTTAACCGTGATCAACAAGAAGTGCTTTTTAATCGTGAGATTTCGAATTGTAGAATTTTTCTGAAAATTTTCAATTGAAAACTCGGTGTTTCGGATTATAAAGAATCTTTCTTGGTTAGTTCACGAAAGTTTTAGTTCGTTTTTAAATAAGCCAAAAAAGAAAATCTTTCTTAATATTTAAATTTTAAAAATCATCATCATGAACAGCTATATTAATCAATATTTATGTTGAATCTCATAAAATGGATTTAATGAATGAAATGTTGTAAAGCTTGATTGTAATGTAAAAGATGACTTGGCGTAAACTGATTGTTAAATCGTTTTTATAACTTAATTGAGACAGTTTATTGGTAAATCTTTCAGCGACATAACATTGATAAATTGTGAACATAAATTACGTTGAATGTAGATGTAGGGATAATTTCAAAAATCTTATAAAATTCATTCTGAACTTTCTGTTTAAATGTTAGATACATTTCGTATTTTCTCTCATTTTCTTGTAGCTAGATAGTCATATTCCCACTTCAGTATGGTTGTTAGTTACACTGCTAACTTCTCTGGAATCTAAGAAACTAATGGGAGTAAATGGGTTGTCAAAGAAAAGGCAGCGCCAGATGTTTTTGGTTTTTTTTTTGTACCATCACAAACTCCCTTCCATCAATTTCCCCGTTCTGCTTTTACTTCTACGTCGTTCACTCATGAGTAAATCCACTGATAGCACTGAAAAAAAAGTTACCCCCTCTTTTCATTCACTCCTTCTTTTCTACTTTAGTCCTCTCCCTCTCCCTCTTTATCTCGCGCCAGTTTTGCGCTGCTGCTGAATAGACAATAAAAGACAGAACAAGTAGAAAGAGAGAGAATATTTATTGTTGAGGGTATGTGCATGTTTGTGTATTTGTGTGTGTCAGAGAGGGAAAGAGAAAGAAATAAATGAGTAATAAGAGAGAAAATACATCGGTTTAGTTCATTCGCTACCGTACCTCGAAGAAGAAAATTGAAGCGTATTAAGGGTGGAATATTGTCAAAGTAGTCTTGTTGAGAAGAGCCCACATTGAGTAGTACTACTACAGTCAATGTTGGTTTTAAACAGTTTTTCATTGCTTATAAACAGTAAAGTTATAAACTATATACACATACGCACGTCCAAATTTGAATATTATCTTTTAGTTTTTCATATAAAGTTTTTCTTTATTCTTTTTTCTTAGTTTGATATTTCTTGTTATGACATTTAAAAAATGATAATATTAATAATAAAAATATTTAAAATAAAATAATGTTTAAATAATATGGAAATATTTATTTACATACAAGCATGATCAGTTGATAGAGCTAAGCGTGTTTTACTTAGCTGATTGTATATATTTTGACTAAAGTAAAACGACTTTGTGTTATGATATATACGTATTTTATTAACTTAACGTTTGTCTATTTACAAGAAACATATCATTTCAGTACGTGAAAGTGTTCGGATATCGACAGCAGCTTATTTGATTCGGGTTCTTTAAGCAGCTGAATCTCTTTATTGTAGTTATAGATAGTGTCACAAGCTCTATCGTTAAGTAAAAGTAACAAGAGAACGTTGGCTGGAAGACAGTATCGAGAGTTGTTTAGGGTCGAAAAGAAATTAACCTTACCTAGCCAGATCAGTAAAAATAAATAATTAGATCATTTAAAATTACTCGTTCTTATTAAATTACTTATGTTCTCCTGTACTAAAAAGCTAAAGTGTTTTTAAATTCAAGATATTGCTACACATCGGAGCAGTACACGTATTATTGTTTTACTCTACGTGTCTTTAACTCATATTAGTTCTCATGTAAGTCATGGATTTGAATACTAGATCGTGGATACCGGTGTTCTTTGGTGGTTGGGTTTCAATTAACCACACATCTCAGGAATGGTCGAACTGAGAATGTACAAGACTAACACTTCATTTACACTCATACATATCATCTTCATTCATCCTCTGAAGAATTATCTAAACGGTAGTTACCGGAGGCTAAACAGGAAAAAGAAAGAAAGTTCTCATGTATGTAAAATAGAAGTAAAGTATGATCTGAAACCACAGACAGTATTCTAGTCAGGAAAGGATATGTAGTTCAAAAACAGACCTACGCATGCGTAAAGATACTTTAGATCGGGTTCCATTCTATCATGATCACTGCATTAATATTGAACCACTGAACTGCATTTTGTTTTTGTAAATTCTGTAATATATGTTTTTAAGGTTATGAAACTTCTGCGACTTCAGTTAAGTTATAGCTAAGACGCAAAAGGTAATAGTTTAAATTTGTTTTCTGTAATATCAGTGTCAGACCCATCTGGAACTCTGAATTCCGTATAAGCAGGGAACTAAATTCTGAAATCCCTATGGTTCAGCTAAACGACTGGATTGTACATAATGTACGAAACCTGACCATAGTGTTGGGTAAAACATTTGGCCGTTAGTTTCCACGAACTGACGATAATGTCAACCGATTTCGATAATCTTGAAAACGTTTGTTCGTAATTGACTAATATACAACTGGGTTTTGAACCCTTGCAATTGAGGGTGATGTTAGATCTTGCTACCTGGAGCAGGCAAGAAGCTATTTGGATATTTGAAACCTGATTCTGTGGAGAGTTAGCTATATCTTATGCTTCTGTCACTCAGGCTACTCCTGAGTCCCGTAGCGCGAAGTCTCAGACCGAGTAGTCTCTGTAACCGGCTCCTTATCGGTGCGAAATCCCTGCCTCAAGCGGTGACCCGAATGGAATTTAGTGATCGGTTAGGGTGGATCGTATTTAAAGTTTTCAGTAAGCAAATTGCTTCCCTGTTAAATAACTGTTAGTCTAGTCAAACCGCATTAGAAGTAGACACACTTTCACTGGTAACTAGTAGGAAATTGCACTAAATCTTGTTCTGCGACTTACGGGTGGCAGTACGATAGGCTGAGTCCTACCGCAGTGACAAATGACAATACATTCGACAGATTTGCTGTGTGAATAAACGTACTCAACAGTAGGCAGGTTATTGCACTGAAGAAACCACAACAAAGCGGGTGGCACACTTGATATGTTCAAACAGATTAGGTACAGGCTCATTGTCGTTGGTTTGCGGTTTTTGAGTGTCATTATGTGACAGAGATTGAGTCCATTGTAGAAGACAAGAGGCAGTTAGAAGTCTCAGTTGCGATTGAAGCGACCGTTCGCAAGTTGTACGCTACCAGAACAACATATTTCGAATCATAACGAAAGAAAGTAGCTCGTATTTGTTTTTAAAACGTAATTATTAATATTCGTAATACTATTTTATTACTCATACAATATAGTATAGAACAACGAATATTTTGACCCGCAAAATTTATTTTAAATAAAAAACATCGTTTGTAATATATTTATTTAGCCTTAAGTCTGTTGTATAAACTATTTTAATTAAATTAGTTGTACTTAATGGAGTTTCCAATCGATATCATTTTATTTACCGAGTATTTGAAGTACATTTGTTACAATTAGATTTTGCTGAATGTAATTGTATATATTGTGTTCAGATTTTAGACTGATAATTAATTTAATATGCAGTTTATTTCGCTGAAATAATTATTATTTTGTTTTATATTTTATCTGACTATATTTATTTTCCTTATTCGATTTGGTATATAACCTCCATTGTAAATTATAGAACTTCCAATAATTCTAACTTAATTCTTTTCACTATAATTCTAACTTCACCTTTTGTTGATTGTTTTTCGTAGAATTTTTATTCGTAGTAGATTCCCATGTTTTTTCCGAGAATTCTGTGTTTGTATGCTCAACAGTTGTACAAATGTAACTTTTTATTATTATTATTATTAATTTTTTGCAATTGTTGTTTCTTTCTTTTTACTTGCATATATTTTTTTAAAAATATATATATATTTTTTTAAATTATTCAGTTTTATGTACTCTTTAACATTTTGCTACGTTTTTTAACTAAAGAAAAAATGTGTTGTTTCATTGTTTTTACTTTATATACATTTTCTTTATTGCTTTTTTAAATACTATATTTATTTTAATTTTGAATAATTTATATCAATGATTTCAAACTAATTATCATTGAAATTTCATATCTTCAGGTTTTTTTATTCTCTTTTTGAATAGTAACGCTTTATTCTACGTTTTGTAAAATACCGTAATGTCTACATATTGTTTACCGGGTGTTAATATTTTATCTGCATTTTTGAACATTTTTAAAGATATTTAAATTATTGTGTAGATATCACTCAAAATTGATTATCCAAAAATTAATATTTTAAAAATAAAATCAATTTCAAAAAAAATTTGTAACAAAAAAATTGTTATTCAATCCTTTAAATTTCAACTTAATGAAGTCTGTATCAAAATAAATTTTAATAACTTTTTTTTATTTGCTTGTTTCCAGTCGACTCCCAAGAGTTAAGTTTATTATTTTTTTTGGTTATTGTTACTATACTTGATGTTCCGAAAGATGTTGGCTAAACTTACCCTTTTTTTTTGGAGGGGGGGGCAAAAACTTTTGTGTTATCGTCATTCGGGTATGATATATTTGCTGCAAAAAATAACTAATTAAAAATTAATTAAAAAATAAAAACCCAGAAACGCAAACATACATCTTCAAAATAAAAAGGTTGTAACGTATTCTAAAAGCGGAAAGATATATCACATTATATATTTAAAAATAATAAAATTACCATCTGCTTTACGACAAATGGCATAAATAATTGCAACACATTACAGTAATTTATATATTTGATTATAAACCGCCCTAAGAGATCGTAAAACATAAGATAACAACATTTCATTTTCCCCTAGAATAGTTTGCATGTTAAACACAAATTTAAACTTGCGGCGCAATGCCGCGTAACAGATGCAATCCACAAGAATATGATCTAATGTTAGTCAGCAGTCGCAGCGAGCCCAAAGTGGTGCAACTGTTTGATTCATCAGATATCCATGAACGAGCCTAGTGTGCCTAATTCGCAAAAAATAGATAATAACCTTCTTTCGACGATTATTTCTGCATGAGGAGCTCCACAGTGAGACAGTGTTCTTAATCGGGTGAAGTTTATTGTTCATGGTTGTACTCCTTAACCCACCGGGTTGGTCTAGTGGTGAACGCGTCTTCCCAAATAAGCTGATTTGGAAATCGAGAGTTCCAGCGTTCAAGTCCTAGTAAAGTCAGTTATTTTTACACGGATTTGAATACTAATCGTAGATACCGGTGTTCTTTGGTGGTTGGGTTTAAATTAACCACACATATTAGGGAATGGTCCAACTGAGACTGTACATGACTACACTTTATTTACACTCATACATATCATCTTCATTCATCCTCTGCAGTATTATCTGAAAGGTAATTACCGGAGGCTACACAAGAAAAAAAAATAGTACTCCGTCACTCTTCCATTGATTATGAACCATCCTCTTCAGGAAACAGACAAGATCATTCGAAGAGACGCGATTGTTGAAAGGAGATTGAAACAAGCCTTCTTTGCCGCACTATTAGCGCAAAGAAGGCTTTTTTGTTTGTAATGTCGATATAAGTTTAATATATAAACTTGAGAATTCAGGATATTCAAATAAATTAAAAGTTTCATATGGTTAAATGTATTCATTACCTTGCTTTACTTTCCCAATGTTCGCCATTTTTTCTTTTTTCAGTAAAAATTTGTATCTTGGAACTCTTTAGGATAATTTAATGAAATTTCCTGTACACGTATCCGACAGCTAAAAAACGTTTGCCTTTGAAAATCCCAAATTGACGGTCGTTAAAAATTTTTATCGCTAATAGCTCCGTAAATATTTGTTTTATCGAATTATATTTTTATTAAATAAAAGGTTGACCTTTTATTACGAACAAGTTGACACTTCATTTATTCAAAAAACAATGCATGGTACCTCATTTGTTGTGCCAATCGGACAAGAGGGAAGATGAAACAAGGATGTCATTTGTCCTCAAGACATTTTTTTTTTTTGATTCCTTGGATCACTTCCTTAAGTTTGGCCAATACTTTTCGATATACCCTAATACATATATGTTGCTTCTTGGGGAATTACTTTTTTTCTCTTAACAGGAGATCCTGGTAGTTTAATTGTAATGTATTTTATGTTAATAAAAAATAATGTCAGTTTGACTTTTCAGTTAACAATCTAATTTCTATCTTCACGAACATAGTGGGAAGTAAGCAACGCTTGACGTATCGCTAAGAAATTTTTGGAAAACGAAAACGTGTTGAGGATTCATAACACACTGACGTATTTTTATTCATGTTGTTTTAGAATTTTAAGTAATTTTGAGAGAAAAAAAGTGTAAATCCACTGGTTGGAACGTAGGGTGTTGTCTTCCCTAAAATCCGACTAAATGATAATTTTTTCTTGAGTTTTTGATGTTAATTTGATAATTTTCAGCAATTCAATGCATAATTTGTGTTTTGCATGTTGTCCATGACCGTCCGAATAAACAGAGGTTTGGTAATAGTTGTTTCCAACTAAAATAAGATCGATATCTCCGAACTCATAGCCTTCACCATCTCTTAATGATAATAGTTTAGCTAGTATATAGTAAATAATAATTTGGTTAGCAACTTGAAAACCCATTGGACACCAATATTTTATTAAAAAGTAAAATCAATAAATTAATTTTACGTAAAATTTAATAATAATAATAATAAAAATATGTTTAGTAATACGTACTAACGTAAAGTTTATTTAAAAATGTTAACACGATCAATTTTAATTATTTTTAAAACAGATTTGTTATAACTTAAGTCTGAAGAATAAATTGGATTAATTCAAAATCTAAATTATTGAAAATAGAAATTTAGTTAGTCCGGCACTTTTAACTGGAATAATCTTTTATTTTACTAATTTTTGTATTATTCGTTATTAAATGATGCTAAAAGAATTCAAGAGCATAAGTACATGTAGAATTAGAATTTGCAAACTTTTTTCCCCATTTACATCACTGATTTGATGTGAATCCGTACAATTGAAATACTGTAGTCCGATCCTTTTCCAAAAGGGATCTTTACTGTTTCATCTCATAAGTTTTTTATCCGATTACAGCTTCCTTTCGGACTGAAAGTATTAGCAGTAGACCGTTGCTTTTATAATTTTTCTTTCTTTGATAACATTAAGTTACGAACAACTTTGATAAATAAACGAGGCAAAAAAAAAGAAAGTAGAGATTTTGTTACTTATATATTTTTAAAATGTAATGTTATACACCTATTTAATACCATTTGATTGAATTTGTGAGATAACATTTAATAAAAGATCGAATATTTTTATTTTTATTTTTTTGTCGATAAAAATAGCTAACAACAAAGTTGAAATACTTTCCTCGAATTGGTTATTTATTCTTATTCAGTGGAAAAATAATGGTACATGAAAATTTTAAAACAAAATTGATATTTTTATATTTTTTATTTTTGCTCCTACCCCCAAAATTAGCTCTTAAGAAATTTTTTTATTTGTTTACGTTTACTGTGTTAAACGGAAAAATCGAAAAACAATTCTCTGAAAAATGTACAACCAATAAAAAGTTACCTAAAATTTATTTTTTGGGGGTGGGAGAGAATTATGATGAAATTTTATTGTAATATTTTAATTTTTTTATATATATGGTTTAGGCTCTTATTGGAGCTTAATTAGTCAATTTTGCGAAGATAAGTTCTGGGAATTCTTCTTTGCCCAATACTCTTTCATTCGTTTAGGCCTCTGTAATTTCTGTTCGTGTGTGATAATGTAATCTTTGTTTCGAAGTTTTGATTTTTAATTTTGTTTTGTTGTTATAAGGATAATTTTTTCTTCCCTTTTCAAAATCTGTTCTTTTGTGATTCTAAGTTCTTTAAGGTCTTCTTCTACTTCTTTTAGCAAGTTGTTTTTATCTTTATTTTTTTGTTGGTAGGTTAGTAGGTTAGCCTTTCTTGTGTAAGCCTTAACTGTAGAAGTTTGCTCTTCTTTTCCTCACTATGTTCAGTAAGGGTTCGTTCTCTTGAAACACGATTTCATTAGGGAGAAGTAGATTTTTTCCATCTAATATATGTTTTTTGTTATTTTTAGAATTCTTCTTTCCACTTTCTGAAGTTCTTCTGTGCTTTTTTTGCTTCTGTGATTGAATAATGGAAACACTATTTGCATAGGTTACATACATCACATCCATAGGTTACTTCTGAACGTGTTACTGCTTTGGGTCTAATTTTTGTCTTTATTGAGACTTTTTTTGTATGTGGGCTACGTTAGTTTTTGTGCAAGCCTGTGTTTATCGATTTTATTTCGGATTCTATATTGGTTTTTCATTTATGTTTTTTGTTATTATTTCTCTGAAATTTTTAAATTTGTCTGTGGTTGTATTACTTGTTGGTTGGTTGTTAAGGTGATGTGATTCCGTATATTCTTGTTGATGGGCATTATTTCAGTCTTTTTATAGATTTGCAATCCGAATTTCCCTACTCTGATTTGAAGGGTTTCTATTTGTTTTTTTGGTTTCCTCCCAACTTTCTGACAGCAACGCAAGATCATCCGAAAATGCTAGACAGTTCACTATTATTTGTTTCCCAACTTTAAGTTCTTTGTTCTATTTTCTATTCCGTTATGATTTTTTCCAATACGCAGTTGAAGAGAAATGGAGAAAGCCCAACTCCCTGTCTTAGCCCTGTATAATAATAACATTATTATTATTGTTATTAAAAGTTTAAATAAACCAAAAAAGTTTTGATAAATTTCAAAAATCGATATTTTTAAACTTTTATCGCCCCCCCCACCCCTCAATATTGCCTCAAAAGTTTATTTTTTGGTTATTTGCACTACTATGCCTAAGAAGACATAAAATTAAATTGTTAAAAAAATATGCAATAAATAAAGATAGCTTTTTTCGATTTTTGGAGAAGAGGGAATTATGGGTCAACTTTTTTTAAAATGGAACTTAATAAAAAGCGTGAATATGTTTGCATGAATTTTAGAAAATTGACACCAAATAAACTATCAACCCCTTCTCTTGGAAAAATTGTTCTCAAATTTTTACCAACAAATTGCCCCATATTCATTAATCTCTGTACAGAATTCATCAAAATCGGTTTATCCTGTCAATATTAAGCTTCAAACACGCCAACTCACGTACAAAGAACATTACCCTCAACTTTCTTTTTGTTTTTTGGAGTTCCTAGGTTATGAAATGTTAAGAAATACAAAAAAAAAAAAATACCCATCTATTTTACTGTTACCATTCTTCTTGCGTTATAGGTCTAGAGTTGTAATGCTAGGAAAGTTATCCCACACATTTTGTAGGACTAAAACCTACACATTTTGTAAAATGTATAGGTTTTAGTGGAGTTTTCTATAAATGCGAAGCCCTTAAAAGAGTTTAATCATCTCACACTCATCAAGTTTTTATCATGTATGGCAGGTTAACATGTTATATTCTTTTAATTATTACAGTAAATATCCACGTTTTCCTAAAATTGAATGAGAAAACAATTGTTTTATTTATCAGACTAAAAAAAAGTCTGGTTTATTAAAAGCTTTTATTTAACTCTCTTTAGGAATAATCAAATCTTGCAACTGCTATATCTTTTGATCAATCGTATGAAAATCAATGAAATTTGGTACACGTGTGTAACTTCGATGACAATACAGCACTGCAGTGTCGGAATTTGATATTACCCACCCTCACGCCACTACGCGCTACTCCTACGCTAAATTCATGCATTTAGTTGAAAATTTTCATTTCTCATGAACTATCGTATGAAAATGATTGAAATTTGGTACACGTATGTAACTTCGATGTGTTAAAATAAATATTTTTACTTTTGTAAAAGCTTTTATTTTTAGTCTTAAAAACAAATACAAAAAAAAAATTACAAAAATATATCTGATTACATATAAAAAATTATTTTTTAAAGAAGCTTTTATTTAACTAATATTAATATTAACATTAATTAAAAAAGGAAACAAATTAGAAAAATCCTCTAAAAAGTAAAAAATAAGAATTAAATCAAATTGAGAATTTTAAACAAAAAAATGTAATATACTAACAAATATAAAAATGCACTGAAAAGTAAAAAATAAATTTTATAAATATCTAATAAATAACCAATAAATAAAAAATAAATAAATGTAATAATTATTAAATTTTAAAATTAAAAGTAATGAAAATATTTAGTTAAATAAAAGCGTGGCGTAGTTTTTATAATTTATTTAAAACAACACAACATTTATTTTTACAACAATTAATCTTTTTTTACTTTTTTTACTTTGGCTCTAACTATTAATTTTAATTATTAATAACCGGAAAAATCATTCAATAATTTGACAGCTTTTTTGAATTGTAAATATTAATTCTATCGTACTTTTCTATCCGATTAGGATTTTTACAAACAAGAGATTTACCTTCGTTATTTTAGGCAAATGCTCGGACAGGCTTTTTTTACCTTTGCGTAATCAAAAATTTCCAATTCTTACGTGAATGTAATTATATCGAACTGAATAGAGTGCTTATTTATTATTATTTAAAATTATTAAATAATCTTCTATTTTTTATTTAAGATTATTAAATATAGAGAAGAAAATGTATTTTTGAGTAGATTTTTATTTTTTATTTTAAAGAAAAAAAATCGGTTTAACTTCGTTTGATGTTGAATATCTAAAAATGGTATTTTACCATAAATAATATTATTTCTAGTAATACGAGTATTACTAGAACACATGTGTAGTATTACACATGGTATTATTTTTTATAAGTAAAAAGTACCCTTACAAAAAGTGTTCTAGACATTAATCTGATTTTATTTTTTTAAATTTAATTGGATCGTTATATTTCAGGTACTCCCAAAATAAGTTTTATTAATTAAAATGTTTATGATATAATTTCCCAAAGTAAAGCAGTTTTATCACTACAAATTAAATATTGTTAGTGTTATATAAAGAATAATTACACTAATATGCTAACGTACATACATAAAAAAGTCAAAAGCCACCCCCCCATAAAACAAGAGATGAAAAACAATCTTTTTTATGAATAAGAATATTTTTATTCAACTATTACATTAGTTGAGAAAATTAAAAGGGAGGTAGATTTTGCATTTTCTTTAACTACCGAGTAGTAATTAGCATCTCCTGCAGCTTTAAAAATGATCTCTATACCATTTATCGCGTATTTAAATTCAGGCTTTTTGTTTAATTAAATGTAATTGGTATTATATGCACAAAGAAGCATAGTATAATTGTACAGAATAAGTAATATAATGGTGTAATAAGTCTATAATTAAATATTGTAATCATTGCTTATATCTTCGAACATATTAATCGTCTTTGTATTCTAGACGCTTTGTTTCTTTGCAGTTAGACTGTGCTATATAACTAGTGCCATTTTTATTTGTTAGTATTCATTGTCATTAATCCTATATTGAATGGAGAACATATCAACGACTTAATTATTAATTAATCGATTGTTTATGATATTTTATATCGATTAGTGTATCACGTTTCTATTTATTGATTAATACAGTGGTCCCAAACTTTTCCGAATCGTGGCGCCCTTTTTTAATTTAGATTTTTCCATGGCACCCTACACTAAGTAAAAGTAGGACTATTTTTAAGTAAGACATAAAAATAAATCGTGTATCTTCATTATTTTTTTACTTTATTAACATTAAATCAATAATTATAAACGTCTTCGTTCAATTAATTATGGAGCTTTTACATTATTTCGCGGCGTCCCTGTGAAGAGGCCGTGACTCTCCACGGCGCTGCGGCGTACAGTTTGGGAATCACTGGAAACAATTGCATGCTTATAGAATTATACGATTACGTTATGAATATGTATATTTAATAGAACATTAATCAAAATTAATTATAATTTAAGCTTTTAAAATAGTTCTTGTAAAATTTAAAAAAAATTCACTACTTTGTAACTGATCTCAAAAAAGGTTATTCTTAATTCGACACTTGTATATTTTTTAATGTTCAAACCGTAGACTAAAATCTGTGTTTTCGATGATGCTCTTTTTATTTTCTAAAAATGTTTTGTAGTGATCATCTTTGGAAATACCTAATTCCGGATTTGAATACAACTTTTATAATAATTACTTAGTTTTGAGTTATTATATAGAAAATGTTTTCCAGTAAAAATTTGTTCGGAAAACTTCAAGGAAAAACATTATATCCTAGTTTTCCGTAGAGCCTTAGCTAACGGCCATAGTAGTCTTCTCATTTTTTCTTTACTTTATACTTATTTTTATCAAAACGGAAGTTTATAGTTGTTACATTTATTGTGAGTGGCGATTTTCATATGAGCTTAAATCGTAAAATTAAATTATTTCATATTAAGGGTTATGTTCTCGATAGCTGCCTCAATTAAGAATTAAGAATGAAAGAATTGCAAACCTGTTGATCGTTAATTTAATAAACAGTGAGGGAGGATGTCCTGAATCTCTCTTGGGCTGAGATGACATCCCTTAAGTGATGAGCAACTTCTCTATGCATGATGAAGAGCCTAAAACTCTTTCTTAAGCAGTTATATTATTATGTTTCTCTTTCTTTGTCCTATAATATATTTGATTTTTTGTGTTTTGTTTGAGTTTTACGAACTTTTTTATCTTTTATGAAGTGAATCTGCTTCATTGCATTTATACAAATGTACTATTGTCTTAAGTTTTCATGTTTTATCGAAGGGAATCATTGGAAACTCCTCTTCAAGCGCTTATTGTAATTCTATTTATTTAGGGTTCTTCTTGGAACCGATTGTAGATGAACGAATTGTGATCCAAAAAATATATCCTAAATACACAAACGTTTTCTTCGAAGTATACTTAAATAGAATTTTGATTTTCACCTGATTTTGTTCCGTACTACCTAAAGGAATGCATATTACAAAATTTATATGATTTCAGCGATGTAAGCCTATGTAATTATTATTTTTTTTTTAAGAAATATTTTCAGGTGTGTAGTTTATGAAAAATTATTTACGGTAAAGTATTTGCCATTTACTGAATAAAAAAGAATGATTGATACAACTTTTCGTGTACGGACCAAGGAAACCTTGATTATAGTAAAATTAATATACAATGGATTATAGAATAAAAAATAGAGTTTTAAAATACATACTAATACTTATAAAAAATAATTATATGAATAATAATGCATTAAATAAAATAAATACAAAATTAAAACAAATTAATAACATTTTTTCATGCTTCCCTGCGTCACAGGCGCAGGAAATAATTTTTTTTTTTATTTTTTACTGAACAAATTTTTACCTTTATCATTGAAGTGGATCTACAGAAAATCTTACTGCTTTTAACGTCGAAAATATAGCTGATAAAGTAGATTTAAGATATAAGAAGGAGGTGCCATTATCTCGTAAAGTACATGAAAAGTTATTTATTATTATTTTTTAATTTAATTTATTTCACTCTTATCAAAAATGATGATGCGTGGTTTGTTTGTTTGATGTATGTGTTCACATTTTTATTTAACTGCTATTGGCGCAGAGCAGACCACGTGGCGTGCCGGGTAGCTGGGCAACTGCGCGCAGCGTCGAACGATTTATATTTTATACTAACGATTTATCTAAAGTTATATGGATTTTTTTGGCGATAGAAAAGGAAAACATCGGGGTTAGAACTGTGTTAAAAAATCACATATCATGAAACAGCTAAAAATGATCAATATTTAGAAGCTTTTCATGTAAGCGTTTTTGTTAGTACGCTAAATTCATAAACGTTATTTATTTACAGTTGGCAGAAACGTTTAACAAAATCGTATGAAATGAAACATAAACAATGTAACATTTTGCGGCGCCTTTTTTCTGCTTTGTTTTAATGTCAATTAATTCATAATTATTAAATATTTTCGTACATTATATATATATATTTTTTTTTTCTCTAAAATACTGTCATTTGAAATGTAATGAGGCTGAAAATTTTCACTTACGTTAATATTAAAAAAAACACATTTTTCCAATAAAACTCTTTACCTTACCCGCAGCCATGTTATTAAGTGTTTGAAAGGATCAATTTTTTTACTATAATAATTTGAAATATATATATATATATATATTAAAAACTATAATGAGAACTGGTTTCAAAAAATTACTAAGCCTTTCGATAAATAAAGGAAAGAATGTTCTGTTGATAATTCGAAGACTGTAAGGCATTCACAATGGCTATTGTAAATATTATTAATTAAAATATTTAAATAAAATTTAAATTATTAGTCTTCCTGTTAAACAATTATTTATTTTTAATATACACGCGTGAAATTTTATCAGTCGTACTATGTAAGTTTATTATACTTGCCAGTTTGTTTTTATTGATTCATGTTACTAACATTTCACACCATATGCATGCAAATAACATTCACGCACACACGCAGCCTCGTAAACGTCATTTATATTTTTCCCTTGTCTTGTATACCCCCCGTAGTTTTACCGGTATAGTACAGTTGGTTGATTTGCTTTTACGTTGTGTCAAAGGGTTTTATTGTGTATATATCACCTTATTCATTCAGGTACGCAGACATATGCGTTCGTTGTTTTGTCTCTCTTACTCTCTCGCTACCTCTCAATCGATTTCTCTTTATCTTTCTCTCTCTCTTTGTCTTTTCTACTTTCACTTTGTGTATGCACAAATACACGCATGCATGCAAACACGTCGCTTCATTTTCAACCGAAGGAATTAATGACAAGTGAGGGAGTACTGAGTACAATATTAAAAAAATAGGGGAAATAATAAAAAAAAGAGTTAAGATCGAGTGAGAAAGGGTGATGAAAATAGGGTTAACCCCCATGAGAACGGCTGAACCATTAACAGTCGTCGGTTCGTCTTTGCTCTCGTCGTTGTTCGTTCGGTTTCTGTATTTATTCTAAAAGCAAAATTATTCCGTTTGGCGTTTAAAGCTAAAGTTACACGTTTCCAAACAGTAATTAGTCGTGATTTTGTTTGCTAACGGTACAGATACTGTAAATTTCTGTTGTTAATTGCTTAATTGTTTAATTCATTATTACTCTCTTCGTTATTTTCTGTTAATTCTTGTACGCACACCCGCGCACGTAGTTATGTAGACGCACGTGAATGAGAATCATAATAGATGGGAAATTTCAGTGAATCGCTCTCATTTAATTCAAAATGCTCTAAATTCAAAAAAAATGATTTCCTCTTTTTCCAAATCTAGAATCGATTTATTTGATTTAAAATTTACAAATAAAACTACTTTATTAATTTGAATAAAATGAGTAAATGAGAGTTATTAGGAAGGCTTTATTATTAGCGTTTGGGGTATTATAATCTGAATATTTTCCCCTTTATAAAAAATAATAAAGATGCAAACTCACTATCGAAAAGTTACCCGTAAAATTTCCTGGAATCGTTCTCTTAAACTTTGCAAATCTGAGTTGAGAATTCAGTAACATCCATATTGATGATTAAAAAATTGACAAAGAAAATTTTAAGTATATAAGTTTTAGTAATTTTATTTTAACCATTTTTCCCCTTTGAATTTAACTTTATAATTTTTTAATTAATTTTATTTTTACATTACTTTTCCAGAATGTATATGTATGTTAATGTTTTCCATATTTTTTGGCCAACCAAATGTAAAAAAAAAAAAAATGATGCATTACATGTAATTTTAAAGCAACGAAAAAACTATGAAAGGGAAAATTTTCGCTTATAAAATTTTTATTTTAAGCTTAGTTAATTGAATTTAAGAATATTCTCATTCAAAAATCATGAAATATGAATTAAAAAAATTAATAGGTTTTAAAAATTAAAAAGAAAATTTTTAAGCTAAGTTAATTAATATTTGCAATTTTATTTATTGGGTAATTCTTTTTATGTTTATTTATATACAGAGTGATTCAGGAAGAACGAGAAATAATTTGAGAACTGATTTTACAGCTTGAAATAAGGAAAAAATTCATGCAAATATATAAAATTTCGCCCGGGTTTCAGTTCCTCCTGTGAAATGAGGTTATACTGAAATTTTTAAGGGGTTACATAAGGGGTAGACTTATGGTTTCTTTTTTTTTATTGGAATAAAAATCAAATAAACTGGTCCTAGACCTGTATCTTCCATAATTTTCATGATATCCAATGTAAAAAAGAAAATTTCAATGACGAAAACATGTTTTTTAGGTTTGAAGTACAATAAGTTTTTGTTAAATGACAAATAAATGAAGAAATTTCACTCTCAAAACTTGTAGAGAATTTAATTCTGAGAACATTAATGTAATAAAATCTATGGAAAACAAAAAAAAGATTAATATTAAAAACAAAACTTTACAGAAAAACATTAAGGATTTGAAAAATTAAACACACAATTTATCTACCTCACACATGTGGCTATAATTAAAAAAAGAAAAAATACAAACGGACGTCATGCGTGATGAAATTAAAATATTCAATCAAAGTTTAATTAAAACTACATTGTACGAACAATTTTTGTTTCAAATAGTTTTTAAAATTATAAACTATTTAATGATCTATTTTTAACCGGTGACAGGTTATCGAGCGTTGTTTTAATGTTGTGGGACAAGTAAAGTGAATTAATTATAAAATTGAATTCCTAATTTCTTGTTGTAATCAGTTTATTTAATACAATTTACTTAGTATTATTGTAATAAATTTTAAGACGCTCATTATACTGTTAAGTAGCACGTTTCGCACATGTATTAGAGGATTTAGAAAGGATCTTAAAAGTTTTGTTCTAACTTTTAAGATCTTCTTACACTTACTTTAGATCCTAACTTGGACTTTCTTTAGTCGTAATCTTATTTTTATTCTGCGGCTTTTTTCCCAGTAAAATTACTTTATTCAAGAAAAAAGCGTACGTAAAATGTTTGGTAGCTTTAATGCCATAAGAAAAAATTTAAAATAATTTTCTTACTTTGTAAGCTGTAATAAATATTTGGATGCTTTTTTTAAGACGAGTTTTGTAATATAAGGTGAACTTATTGTGTTGCAGTATCGATAATTGAATTGTTTATTTTACTTTCTTGTCGTCAGTCCTTTTTTAAAAAATAAAGATAAACAAAATTGTAGTCTTACAAAAACTGTTTTCTTCTTTTTGAATTATCTTTATTTATAGTTATTTTACATGATTATAATTTTACATATACCTAATACTTATCGTTGAACTCGGATTCAGTCGTAATTTTGAACACGTTTTGATTTTATGAAATTAATTTTTTACTGTTTTAAAGCTGTGCTTCAGTTTCCACACATATTTTTGGATAAAACATAAAAGGAACTTTGATTATTATTCTTGAATTCGGTTTTCGAGGTGAATGATTATTTAATATTATTTGCCTTGCAAGTGTTTGACTTACCTTGCGAAATTAAATAATTTGATAATAGTTACAATACATCGCAGCAAATTGTTTTAAAAAAGAGAATAATCTGGTAGACCACTGTTTTTATGTTAATTAACTAAAAATATAAATAATTGATATTTAAATGTAGGAAGCTTACGTTCTTAAAGTAGCAATGTATGTGAATGCGGGTTCTGTGATATTTTCTATCTCTCTTCAAACGGTGAGTTATACTTAAAAAGTAATTATCGACCATAGAGAATAAAAAATTATTAACCAAGTTATTAACAATGAACACTCTTTTGATTTAATAACGTTATATTGATTTACGAAATCGGTTTCAAAATTTAAAGCTTAAAAATAAAATACTTCTAAGTCATATAGTCGTGATTAACGTGTAGGATATGAAAAAAGATTTAACAAAAATTTTTTAAATGTAAAATATTTTTCCAGTACCTTTCTTTTAAAGTAGAATAAATTTTCAAAATAGACACCGTATTTTATAACATTCAAAAAATCCCCTTTTTAAACAGAGAAAATCCGGTGTTGTTTTATCCTCAAACGCTCACAGTAGTAGGTGTTACAGATGAGTTTTCTTACCCAAAAATCATTGTTTTATACATTCAGATTTCATTAATTATTTTTTTAATTAACTTAATCATGCCGTTCTAAAGTTGTGAAACGCTCAGATATAAATAAAATTATTGAAATAGTTGTTAGTATATTAATGGTTATAATGACCGCACTATATGGAACTATGTGGAAAATTTCATCTTCAATTCTATGGAAAAAAATTAGATCAAAACACATTCTGTCAAGTTTAAACTTTTTCATTCGATCATTTTCCTTGCTATATGAAGTTTCTCTTATATTTCAATATAAGACATTTTTTCTGCACACAACTCTGTCTAAACATACTTATGTTTAGCTACTTTTTTTTTTGCAAACCATTTATATACTGGATCTCTACAAAAGAGATGTGATGATCAAAATGTATCGCAACTTATTTTTATGTAGTATTCGTAATAGTACTCGCCGGATTGGTCTAGTGGTGAAAGCGTCTTCGCAAATCAGCTGATTTCGGAGTCGAGAGTACCAACGTTCTAATCCTAGTAAAGACAGTTACTTTTATAAGTATTTAAATACTAGATCGTGGATACCGGTGTTCTTTGATGGTTGGGATTCAATTAATTACTCATCTCAAAAATGGTCGACCTGAGACTACAAGAATACACTTCACTTACACTCATACATATCATCCAGGAAACAAAGTATTTTTAATAGTGTTTCGTATCTTACTGAATTCATCTTGTAGAATTAATTGTATGATTAAAACAGTGTGTCTCGTATTTAAATCGGGATCCTTGTAGAACAAATGGAATCGACCAAGTAACCCGCATGAAGTTGAGTCGTTTCTGACTCTGCTGGACTGGATCAGCTGATCTCCGGTCGTACCACTTCTGAAATCTGAATACCTTTAAGAGTAGTTACTGCGGGGTTTTGATGCGGTCAATAAAAAAGGATGCTAATCGAAAAATTGTTTTGCGCATAAGATTACATCTTTATTCAGGATTTTTAAACACAATTTATATATCCAGAATCATTCTTATTTATTTATATTTAATAACAAGAATTTGAAGGTACGGAAAATGTTGAAAAGTCCTATGTTAAAGATTATACAGGTAGCGACACCGCCTTTCTGTTTTACTTGCCGTACTTGCCAGAGGGAGGAGCGTTAGCAACGCCTCTTGATATTATCACTAAATAATTTTGAACGTAATGAGAAATTAAGTGAATCTATCTTAAATAAGTAAACTTTTTGAGGAGTGTAAAGGATAATCAGGAAAATGTTTTTGGCGTTTTTTTTTTTTTTCATAAAATCAATTAAAATAGTAATATGCAAAATTATACGTTAAATTTTTAGATTTTACATAAGGTAATTGCAACTTTATTGTAATTAAAAAATGTAGAAGTTAAAAAGTGCTTTCGATTGCTAAATAATCATCATTAATAGTTGTAAGAAAATAAAAAGGAATAATTAAACAAAATATTAAAAAGAATAAATCCAAAAAGCAATAAAAATAATATTACTTCATTTCTGAAAACTAAAAATAAAATCATTCACCGTAACCATCAGCAATCAAAGTGGAAAGTAAAAGGTTCGTGTTTACAATTTATTCTTTCCATTTACTTTCCACATGTAACGGCCCATCACCCCCTGCGGGACTCCTATGTGTGCGTGTGTACATATATATATGAAAATTACATAAAATTTTAAGTCAGACCGATACAAAATCTTCCGACCGTCACTGAAGTGTTTCTTTATTTAACATTTAATTTAAATGAATCTCTACAATGGAATAAATCTTATTAAAAAAAAATTATGAAATTTTAAAATGCTATGCTTCCAGACTACTTAATTCCTTGTAATTACACAGTTTTTTAAATGATAATCATTGATAAATATATTTTATGATCAGTTTCCAATTAGTGTTGGACAACTGACGAAATCTCAGGTGTTTACAGTGTTTTTTTTTTAAATTTTATTAGTGTTTTTTTTATTGTATTTTCTACATTTTTTCTTGTAGCTTTCTTTAAATATATTATTTTTTTTTTTTGGAAAGATCAATTTTGATGTCTTAATTATAGATTATGTTAATTAATATCTTTTATAGTTAACCTTTTTTAGCTCTATGTTTGTTTTTTTTTGGATGATTAATTCACCATGTAAGTTTCAAAGCTTGCACATGGGAATATGAAATACATATTTTTATTTAATTCCTATGTTAAATTTTTCTTTTTTATTACTTCGTAAGTTGGATATTTTTGGTTGAATTTATTTTTTTACATTACGATTATAACAATCGAAGATCATTTCTGGTTCATGATATTACTAAATGTACAGTTCTTGAAAGTTGTCTTACGTCTGTTATTCCGATAACTACAGTCGAACATCTCTATATAACGAAATTGAAAATCCCGGGAAAAATTCGTTAAATAGAGGTTCATCGGAAAAAATCATTGCTGAATTGTATGTATGCACTTAACAATAGAGCGGGTATGTGTTAAATGTTTTCTAAGAATTTTATTTATTACGTCTATGTACTGTAGATAAATGTCTTGTTTAAATAAAAGAAGAAAAGTTTTCACAGTAATTTTAGTGCTTCGCGTTAGATATCGGACTTCGGGAAATTCCACTACTTTAATGTGTAAGCAGGCAGTGACTGCAGAACACGTCGTTTAATTCTTTTGTGAGAATTTTATTGTTAATGGGTTAACAAGAGGTTTTCCAAGAGAATCTTGGAGATTTTTGCTTTACCAGTTCAATAAAAATCACCTGTCCTTCTTGACTGTTGTCAAGAATACTTTGTGTTTGTATATAGGTACAAGTTAGATACGAAAATCAAACGAATAACTACCTTAAACTCACAGAGATGTCCAAAATACTAAATTTAATGTTATTATTTTTAAAAAAACAAAACATTTCGTAAAGATTTACTGCATGTTACTATATTACGCTAATTTATACTATATTATGTTAATTAATATACAGTATGTCACCATTTCGTTGTATAATACGTTAATAGAGGTAAATTTATACGTAATTTTATTAAAATGTCACGGCGCAGTAATTTGTTTTTGTAAAACCGAGGTTTTCGTAATATCGAGGTTCGTTATGTAGAGGTTCGACTATATTTATCATAGCTCATCTATTGTGCAATACAATTTTATATTAAATTTAAGTGTTTTTTTTTTTTTTTTTGAGGTATCTTAAAGTAGTAATATATATATATTTTAGCTTGTAAGTCCTTTGTAATATGTATTTTTCTTCACAGATTACCTGATTTTCTTCTTTTTTTTTAATTCTGTTCGGGTTAAAATTAGAATATATATGGTTTTATTATTAGTTTTTAATTTCAATAAATAATTTTTGTTAATCATTGTAAGAAATAAACCGCTAATTTTTTTATTGTAAAAATTCAACACAGTCTAGCTCCACTCTAATAAAAAATGTGAATTGATGTATATTTATATTTATCTTTATGGTGCTCACTGTTACTCAAATTACGTGTTAATTTGTCTAATGGTTTATTAACACCGTTGACAAATATAAACGGCTTCAACGTCATTTAATATCTATTAATAGTACTCGTGTATATCTATATACGGTATTACACGTAATAATATTCAGTGTTCCCTTATCCAGTGCGCATTTATTACCGCTTAAAATGTCCTTCCTTAAATATTAAGTATGTACATTACGTAATTATTTTCCGGTAAAGATAAAAATCTACGTTTTTAAATACATGCGAGCGTAATTTGTTATTAGTATATTTATGTTGCAAGTGAAATCGTCTACAAAGTATTTATAAGAACCCGTAGTATAGTTAACAGATTCAAAAATTAATACCATTATTTGCGAAGTCTTGTATTGTCGTACTTCACAAATAATTTTATTTGGTTTTTTCGTAATATTTTTTGCGTTAAGCATAAATTTATACGACAGTTTACAGCTTAATTCAAAATATTTTTTTTTTTCAAATTAAAATTCAGTTCTTATAACTTGTTCAGTTTTTTTATTAAAGATTTCTTAATTAAAAACCGTTATTTATAAGTTGTAATAATTTATACATTTTTCATGTATAGTTTTTCCATAAATAAATAAATTTGTTTACACTACGGACCACGTGAATAAATTCGGTATTCTATAGGGTGATTTTAATAGGGGTGAAGTCGAATAGAAATGATATAGAATTATTTGACAGGATGTGGCCGTGTTGCAAGGCACAGCACGTCTTCGGGGATTTAATCGTCATACATTATTTATAAATAATCCAATTGGACCCTTCAATGATTAAAATGGAATTTAATAACGAGCATTTTTATCAAGGATGCAAATTAAGGCGGGGAAGGTCCCTATGAGTAAAGACTGCGGAGTTATTCGTTTACAAGGACATTGTTTCCCCGTCCATCATTGTCTGCCGCGATACGTTGGCTATCGAACGTAGCTGTGCAAAACTCTACTAAACAAGTAAATAAAACACTTCGGTAGTTGACGATGTACTGCTTAATTTATTCTCTTCTGGTTACAATATTTGAGCCTTTATAATTTTTTTCATATTTCAGTCTTATTTGTAAATAAATTATTTAATTATTATTAGATGACGACTTTTCCAAAAATAATTTTGTACATTTTTTTAGGCTATTGAAGAGAAATTAACATTTTGTTAGTTATTCTTTAAATAAAACTACATAAAATTTCTTTTCTTTAATGGAGGGGGTGGAGTCTGGTAAATACTACGTTTTGGGTAAAACATAACAATATTGTTTTAAGTTACGTGGTTTCGACTTTGTTTCTTATATGTGACCAGTATTCATTTGTTATATGTCCTCTTTTTTTTCTCTTGAATAGCTTGTGACAATTTTTTTTTATACTCAATTGCTTGTTCTATTTTATTAACTGTTTAATTTTATTGTTTTCTATACGTATATTAAGTTACGTTACCATTTTTTTTTGTTCTTAACATTTGTCGAATTTTTTGCACTTTGTTACGCTTAGTCATAATTTTATTCGTTATACTTTTTGATTGTACTGGACTTTGTTTAAAGCTTTATATTTTCTTGGAAGATATCACTGGATGCCTTCGTTTCACTTCATTATTATTCTGTACAATTTTTTTATGGTTTCATTGTTCAAGAAACGGATTGTAAATAAGCCAATAAAAAAAAAAACAGTAAATCGGTAAACACTAGAATATTTCATAATGATTCAAATTATTATTGAGCAATGTACAATTTTCTTACCAAGGAATTGTATCAAATAATTTGATTACAAAAATATAATAAATATTTTCCAAAAATTATGAATTTCGAGATTCTTGTAAAAATCAGTATTTTTATCTAGAAATACGAATGAAATTCATATGATTGTAGACTTAAAGAAGAAAACTAGCTTGGAGCTCAATTTTTTTTTTTGGAAATAAAATTTGACTCAAATTTTCCATGTAGAAAAAATTTAATTAAAAATTAGAAAATTTTCAATTAATTATGCTAAATGTCGTTTAAATATAATAAAATGGTATAGAATTATTATTACCTGTTGTCTGACTTTCTGTTTGTTTTGTCTTCATTGTTCTTTATTTATTTCGTTTAGACTGAATTTTATCTTAAAATTTACTATGGCATCTTAAACCCTCTTTTGATGAAAAACTTCTCTTGGTCTTCTCATTCGGTTGTACTCCATGAGACAACTTTTAAAGTAGTAGTATAAAGGATATGTAATCTTCAAAAACTTCTGTGTAAAACTTTTTTTTAGACAGCATCCTCATGTTTGATTTATTTCGCTTATAAATACGAGGCCTTTTCAAAAAATAACTGAACTTTTTTAATTACGCGCCACCGGAGATATTTGGTAACGTGCGGTTGGCAGCATTGTGTTCAGGATAACTTCCTGTTTAACCACATTGTTCTTGAACTGTTAATATCTCGTTTAGTTTTCGTGTTATTGTTGTTTGAGTAAACATTTTTAAGTGTTAGTAGCGATTTTTGTAATGTGCGATTTTTTGATGATTGAACTTTTATCTCAATGTTGTAGCCGTAAACCCAGCTTTCGTCTCCCGTTACGATCCTTTTCATGATTATTTCATCGTCAGACTTCTTCAAGGAGTTCCCGGCAATTGTCCACTCGATGTACTTTCTACTGTTCGGTCATCAAACGACGAACAAACTTTGCTGCAACTCGATGAATGTTCAATTTTTCAATAAAAATGTCACGGCATGATCCATTCGAGATGCTAACCATTTATGCAAGTTCTCTAACAGTCAGTCGGCGGTTTGCATGCACCAGATCGCTGATTTTCTGAACGTGTGTATCATCGGTTGAATTTGTAGACCTTCTTGGTCGAGGGTCATCTTCAATTGACTGACTTAACACTTTTAAATAGTGAAAAGGCATTCGCAGCATTGCGTACAACCCAAAGCATCATCTCCGTAAGCTTGTTTCAAAAGGTTTCTGTGAAAGTTTCACGTAAAACTTTACGTTGTATCGTTCTCCCAAAAATCGCTACTAACACTTACCCGTTGCACTCAAATAACAATAACACAAAAACTAAACGAGATATCAATAATCCAAGAACATGTGGTTGCAGAGGAGGTTATCCAGAACACAGTAGTGCCAACCGCACATCTTTAAATATCTCGGTTGGCGCGTAATTAAAAAAGTTCGGTTATTTTTTTGAAAAGACCTCGTATATCTTACATGATAATTTCCGGAAACGAAAGTTAACATCTGCAAAAGTTATGGTAGATTTTTAAAAACATTTTGTAGGTGCTACTCTTCGCTCTATTTAGTTGGAGAATTTTTTTCTTTTTTGTTAATTACAAGTAAATAAAACTAACATTATAATAAAGAAATGCGGAAGAGGAGATATTATCACCACCTTACTATTATTTCTGCAGCGAGGTTTTCTTCCATGGATTAATTGATATTTAATGACGAAAGGTAGGATTGCCTCCTAGTACATCATAAATATTTAGATATATATAAAGTGGGTGGTTGAGAGTTTATCCGTAAAATTTTCTTTCAGACCATTCTCTGAAAGCTATTACGATGCTAGGACAGAATGGTCTACCAGAAATACTCCGATGGTATCCTCAGTTCTGGTCATTATGTACTACAGCGAGAGGTGTATGATAATTGGTGGATGCCAATTGAAAAATTCATGATAATTGGTAGGAGTTGCCTACCTGTCAAGCAGGTTTTGTTTTTTTTATTATATCCACTAGGCATTGTCAAGTAACATTTCCATTATTTCCAAGCGCAAGGGACCGAACAGTATTTATACTTCTAGGAAGTGTAGCCAAGGCAACGTCAGAAGTTGAGAGGAGACCACGAGTTCAGCTGAATAAAAATTGCTTGAAGGTGGAAACTTTTCTTCCACTACTAATTTCATTCCCTTTTTAACTAGTATTGACAGGCCATAGCTGTAATGGATGTCATTTTCTGACGTCACAAACGGGCGAAATGCCGAAAAATCGCCGTACAATACTTGCTTGGTCAAAGTAAACATAGATCTTTCCTCCAAAAACTGATAAATGTGCATTACGTTAAAACATTTAACCGATATTTTATGAGAATGAACCAGCTACCAGCACAAGATTCCTAGTTTTACATGCACTCCTTGGGATAAAACAACCCCGATACTCCACGTTCCGTTCCAACAATTATCAATGGTGTAGTGTGGCCCTTGAAAAAGTACTTAGATTATTTTGGGGCACTGTTAACCGCTCACAATTAAATATAATTAACAATTCAATTTTGTACTTTTGTTTTATTTTCACTTTGTTTCTTAGGTTTTATTTTCAAATTCAATTTGGTAAATTCAGTGCAGAATTACTGAGGTCTCTGTTCGTAGAATTAAAAATAACAAATACATTACAAACCTATAATTTACTTATTCTCCCTTCTTTCTTTCCAGTTTAGCCTCCGGTAACTACCGTTTAGATAATTCTTCAGAGGATGAATGAGGATGATATGTATGAGTGTAAATGAAGTGTAGTCTTGTACATTCTCAGTTCGACCATTCCTGAGATGTGTGGTTAATTGAAACCCAACCACCAAAGAACACCGATATCCACGATCTAGTATTCAAATCCGTGTAAAAATAACTGGCTTTACTAGGACTTGAACGCTGGAAATCATGACTTCCAAATCTGCTGATTTGGGAAGACGTGTTAACCACTAGACCAACCCGGTGGGTCTACTTATTCTCCCAAGTAACTAAAGTTTAACGCACAATAATAACAGCTGTTCCTTTATGGTTATTATTATTCTTTTAATAAGAAATGAATTTTGAAGTGTTCAAAAAAGTGCAAGCGTGATTTTTCATATTACATTCTCGTTTTATTATTATTATTGTCAAAATAGTTTAACAAAAAAAGCTGCAATGAAATAATAATAAATAATAACGGTTTAGTAAGTAATTTTCTACGGTTTTGGCTTCCTCAGACCTTGCAAACGAACAGCGTTTTAACCGAGCAAGTGTCCTGTGTAAACTTGTTCATTTTAGACAAAAAACCTTTTTTTGTGCAACTGATTTACCATTTTTTCAGTTACGTATGCTTTTATAGAAAACGTTAACTAGCTATAACAAATAATTCTTAGCTTCATCAAAATAAGATTATAGTATACAAAATAGGTTTTACAGTAGAAACTTACTCATACTTGTACATCTTTTAATTGATCAGGACATGTATTGTTTCTTAATTTTGAACAGAAACTTGGTGTGAAATAAATTTTGTTATTTTGTTAAAATTTTATTTATCTTGGTATGAATAGCAAAAAGGTTTTAAGCTATCAAATTTTGCATGAAATGCAAAATGTGTATTACTGTTCAGGTGTATTACTGTTCCGAACAGGTGAAACTGTAAAGTAATTTCTATCTGCCGTATGAATATTTTTGTACCGAGTAGAGGAAAGCACATACATGTTAAAATATGCATTAATACGTTCACACAATCACACGATTGCCAAAATCGATCTTCAGCAAGAGATTCCATCTGTTATACGTAATATAGTTAAACAGATTTTTATTAAATTTTATATAAATAAAGATTTTATTAAACGTGACGCAGTATCAAGCTTTATACAAAGGGGAATGAATAATCCGTATTGTTCAAAAAGCAGAAGGGATGTGTGACCGATCACCGTGGGTTGCTGTGGAATACATGTTGGTGTAATAATTAATGAAAAAACGTGGGAATATGATGCCAGATATTGTAGTTGACGTTTGTTTAAAACGTTTGTTTGTATAGCAGTACTTTATAGGGTCTCTTTTGGAATAGAAATTTCAAAAGGAAAAGGAAGTGTGGGAAGTTATGTTGAATCTACACGTTATCTTCTGGCACGAAGTTTTTTATCACTAAAACATTTTATGTATGGCGTAAAGATTTTTTTAATGAAATATATATTAACGTATACGATGTTTTACATTAATTGCGGTTCTTCTTTTTGTTTTAATATTTCAATAATAACAATTTTAATAATAAAACGAGAATGTTTTATGAAACATCTCGATCAGGCTTGCAATTTTTTGCACACTTCAAAAAAATTCTCATTAAAAAAAATTAACCATAATGGAACAGCTGTTATAATTGCGCATTAAACTTTAGTTACTTGAGAGAATAGGTAAATTATAGAATTGTAATTTTTTTAAATTTTTAATCGATTTTAAAAATGAAGGTTGCCAATTCAGCCCGAATCATTTTTAAATGTATTTTCAAGGCTTCCTCTTCTTCATCTAACATATCGATTTCGATAATTCGGTGTATCTATCGAGTGGTTATTAATAAGTATAAGAGGTGCGTAAGTAGGTACTGATTGCTTCAATGGAAGATTTCTTAAACGAAAAATTACATGCGCTAAATATTGAATTTTTTGATTTTTATTCCAATTATTAAACGCTATTTAAACTATTAAATACAAGTATTGAAATGTTACAGCGTTATGATGTATAGTTAAGTTTTCTTATAGTGTTTCAAAAAATATATACACATTTGGAACAGTTATATTTTATTACTGAAACAGTTAGATACATGATGCTTGTGTTGTTTTTAACGTAAACTCATATATGTAAACTCAAACTGACCATTGTTAACATCAGTACAATTCCTGCAGCAGTTATAATACACAGCGACATGCTAAATATACTGTTGTAGCTAACGGTATCGTGTTACCAGCGTTTTCGATTTACTGTCTTAGATAATAAAGTGTCCTTTTTTTCCTGTTTAGCTTCCGGGAATCACCGTCGGGTATTACTTCAGAGGATGAATGAGGTTGATATGTATGAGTGTAAGTGAAGTGTAGTCTTGTACAGTCTCAGGTTGATCATTTGTGAATGTGTCGTTAATTGAAACCCAATCACCATAGAACACCGGTATCCACTATCAAGTATTCAAATCCGTATAAAAGTATTTAATCCGTAAAAGCCTTTACTAGGATTTGAACGTTGGAACTGTCGACAATCAGCTGGAACTCATTCAAAATCAGCTGATTTGCGAAGACGCGTTCACTACTAGGCTAACCCGGTGGATTTCTGAAGTGTTCTTGGTTTTATACTTTACACAGTGTTTTTTAAAACACCCTGAAGATAGAGTCCATGGTTATTAGGTGTGGAGATCGAACCGGGAACTTCGAAGCACTTTCTCTTCGTCCTGTTCATCTGTCAAACCCGTAGAGGTTTTCTTCGTCCAGACCGCCCCTTTTTTTACATTTTCCATTAGCTTCAAACTTGTCACAAATTCTTGCAATTGTTATTCCGGTTGGTTTTGGTTTTCCAAATTCCATTGCTCAACGTCTTTGAACCTATTTAGTATTCTCAATTTACAGTAACGTAGCAAAATCCACTTACGTTGGTAAAAAGACGACTGAATTCTGTCAGGTTTATTACGGAATAAATACCAATAGAATACCATAATGGGTGACAATAATGGAAAATAAATATATTGAACTATCAGCTGAAATGGTTTTGTTATTTCCATCCCTGTACGTTTTTTATTTATATTCATTCAAAGAGTGCATACCTTTATTTGAAACACTTTGTATTTATATTGCTTTTATTATTGATAGTAAATTAATTTTGAGATGTGTAAATTAATAAATTTATTGTGATAACGGTCTTGGTTTCATTCTCTTTTTCAAGTGATAATTACGAAAAATTGTCGGAAAATTTATTAACGGTTTCTTCTTTCGATTAGACTTCTAGATCTTATTGCATTTTCTTTCATTTTCCTTCTTAGTGCTTGGGTTTGCTCTTCTGCAAATTTTGTTGGAGCTGTTCTTTTGTTTTTCCTTTTCATCTAGTTTGAAATCCTCAAATGTTTATCAAAACAATATTCTAATATTTTTTTTCAGTTTTTATCTAATTTTTTCTGTCTTGGTTTACTTTCCGGTACCACCCTATTTTTATTTTTCTATCTTTGTCAAAGTTAAATAGTTGTTTTATTAATCTATTGTCACTCATTCTATAAATATGGCTAAAAAATCTCATTCTTCTTTTACGCATTTCTATTTCTAAATATCTTATTTCTTAGTAAATTTCTTATTTAAATTTCAGCCAAAGCTTCCTACGTTCTTTTGGGTCCAAAAATTTAAAAATTCTTAAAAAATTCGTATATTAAAATTTCTTACATTATACTTTCCAAACTACTCTCTCGCATATAAGACTTCTGGGAAAATTACTGTTTTGTAGTGTCGTAGTTTAGCTTTATAGCTTAAGAATTTCTTATTGTAATCATGTACTGTCAGTCTATATACTCTCTCATTTTCTGTTATCCGGGACCACGGTAAGGTATTACATCAGAGGATGATGTGTATGAATATAAATGAAGTGTAGTCTTGTACAGTCTCAGGTCAACCGTTACTGAGATGTGTGGTTAATTGAAGAACACCAGTATCCACGATCTAGTATTCAAATCCGAATAAAAGTATTTGTCTTTACTAGGATTTCAACCTTACAACTTTCAGCTTCGAAGTTTATAAGCTATTTCCATTTTACAATGCTACTTTTTCGAGTACAGTCGGTGTTATTATCTCCCCAAGGTACTTAATTTTCCTCCTTTTCAAAGATTACTTATTTTATACAATTCTAATAACTGGCTATAAATTCTTTTTTTCATAGGTAACCAATTAATTCGACTAAACCTAATTTTTTGCTGTTTTCTTCCAATAATTGGAGTTGTAATTTTACTTCTATGTTTGTAGCTAGCATAACTACGAATTTTCAAAGGAATATGACAGGTTCTATATAAATAATAAAAAGAAATAATAATAAATGAAAAAAAATAAAATATGATTTTTTATGGCTTTATGTTTTACATGAATTTACGTGGGCAAACTGAAGATAAAAAAAAAACAATATATTTCATATTACAAAACGTCTTAAATTACGTCCAACGATTTACCTTTCTACTTTTTACTAAATTTATTAAAACGCAGGTTTCTTGTCTCTATCCTTTCTTAGAAACTGCCATTTTTCTTAAGGGAAGCAGTTTCTGTTGGCTAAATTAACCAAAAATAAAATAATATAAAATTATAAAACCAACTTCAAAAAATGCACTAAAAAGTTAAAATATGTTTCAGTTCTTTAAATGTTGATGTTTTGAAGTCGATGCAAAATTAATGGTTAAACATTTGATTTATTTTATATTTAAGTTAATTTTAATTATTTAAAAAAAAAAAAAACAATAAATAAAGAAGATAGGTTTATACCAATAATTTAATTTCTGCTATAGAAACGAGGGAAAAAAGTAATGACATTAAACTAAAATTCGTTTATACTTGAATTACCTCTAAACTTTATCAGAAAGACAGTTGTTCATAAGTTTTAAGCTATTTAAAAATAGAAATTGAATTAATGGTTAAAGGAAATACCCCAGGGACTACTACCATACTACCATATCGCCCTGACGAAGTACAACTCCCTAAATTTACATTCATCTTCCTTAGTTAATTATAATTGACATGGTTATTTTAGACTTTACTAATACAAGTTATTTGATTACGTACCCTATAAGCGTCAGCTATATAAACATTTTAATTAATTATATATTCCCTACTGATTTTTATGTGCTGTAAAAATATATCGAGTTGTAATTAAACACTCGTGATGTTACTTTTTTATTTTTTTATGCGGAAGAAAAAAACGATCGTTTTTTAATTATTAATAAATTTATAAATATATTCATTTCTAATGAAATTTTTATTAAATTATGGCAATTTTAAAATCGAAATATAATTGTATGTTTTTTTAACAAGACGCATGTTATTATTTTGATAAAGCGAAACCTATTTATGATAATTAATCCATCTCACATCCGTATACTTTTTTATTAATTTTCGGAACTGTTGAATTAATTTTAGATTATAATTAAGTATGCTAGGTTATTTATAAATCTTGGAATGAAGTAAGATTGTTTATAGGAATATTTTAATGAATGAGAAGTCGTAATGCTGTATTTAATATTAAAAGGACAGCTCCATTAATTATTCATTTTATTTTTCTTCCGTATCTACTTTTTAATAATTTTACTGTTAATAGTGTTAATGGGTAAAAATTGTAAAATTTTTCACCTTGGAGAGGTTAATTTTTTGTTTGAGGTTTTGATATTCAGATGTTGGCAGCGGAAGAGATGCCGTCTATCTATTATAAAAATGTACGTATTGATTCCTACAAGAATTATAAAACTTATTTCCAGTATTGAAATTTGTAGTTTGTACTGAAGGAAGAAATGTACTGTTGTGATTTTTTTTTTTACAGTCAGTCGTAATTTTTCTGATTTCTTTTTCCCAAATTGTTAACTTATTTTTTTCCTACAGTGGAACAAAAGATACCAATCTTACCTAATTTGATAGAATGGCATGTTCCTCAACTAAATTATCAACACCTTGTAAATTATCTATGAAGTAATTTTAGATCATAGTTTGCATATTGTAAACGAAAAAGATGCCATTTTGAATTTCTTTAGACTCATTATGTAGACTGCGTTTGGGATGAAATGAATTAAACATTTCTAATTTTTACAATCCGGCAAATTGAATTGCCCCTAAGGTTTGAACTAAACGAGGTTTTGACGACCTTGGTCGATTCATATATGAACGGGTAATTTATATATAAACGGCTGACGGGTAGTTTGGACACTTTGCAGTTTTATTGTATCGGGATATGTAGGTTGCTACGTTTTTTGATCATTAATACCTGTACTTGTAGTCTGCGCTTGGATCACTAGACCGTAAAGTTTTGAAATAAGCACCCAAAAATAGAATGATGGCCGGGAGAGAGTATCAAGGAACTAATACCGTAGAACTGATCTGGCTTCGCATTAAATAGTTAATTTTCCCCACTGAAAGACAAGCAATAGGACTTTGTACCACTTGGATACAGGTTATTTACGCTGGAAACTAAAACATGCGAGTGAACTAAAGTGATACCGTTTATGTTTGTAACATTTGTCCCTTGATTTATAATATGCTTTTGAGTTAAATACTGTATGAAAAGCGGTTCCAAGCATTTACCGTATTACCATAATAAATCGCATTCTGTTGTAGGTATTCCAGAGTCGATTCAACTTAATTGTTATAACGGAGTAATTTCAGTTACTTCTACATCCTGCTACTCATCCACACTTATAAAAATTGTATTTCACATTCAGTAACAACAAAGTAAAGAATTTAAATTTAAAAAAAATAAAATAAAATCACTAGTTAACTGTTTGGCTAGGTATAGAAAATAGGCCGGTCTCTGTGGCGCTATTGGTAGCCTCTCGGCCTTTCATTCGGAAGTCCCGGATTCAAATCCCGATCAGGCATGGCATTTTTACACGCTACGAAATTGGTATTTCTTCTCATACTCTGAAAAAATGCCTAATGGTGGTCCCGGAGACTAAAAAAAAGTCCAGAAAATAGGCGTCTGTCGTAAAAAGCAGTAAAATTAAACCAGTCAAAAGAGGAAGAATTTATAAATTTATTTGTAAAGGTAATAATTGCAATTTAGGATTCATAAGATAAAAGAAAGATTCAAATTAGAATAAAAAACAACGTATAGTTCATTAGAAGTACGAAATACCAGAGAAATCCGCTCTTGCTCAACATTGACACGGAAATTGAAATAAATCAGTTTATTGAGAAAGGACAGTTTTAAAAAAATATTCGTAATAAACTGGCTCTACGTATTAAGAAAACTTCAAGTACTGAAGCGGAAATTTCATGTTAGAAATGAAGTCTATTAATATCTTTGAATATTATTCATCTTTACTAAAAATCCTTTTGTAAATATTTTTCTATAATAATAAAATCTAACTGTTATTCCTCCCTTAAATAGCCTTTATGGGCGAGGATATCTTTCTCTGATTTGGTTTAAGGATCATGCTGTCTTTGTCCTTCTTGGGATACGTTGTATCGATCCCATCAATAAAAAATCTGATATGGGGCATCACATGACTTTCTTGTACGCCTGTTAACTTACATATACACATTTTTTTTTAAATGAAAAGTACATAAAACTTTATTTCATGAACATACTTACGATATTTTTCATATATATATTTTTTGTGGTTATCATTGAATTATTATTTATCGTTAGATTTTTTTTTACAATGAGAGATTAATAATTATTAATAAATCAATTTATTTAAATTTAAAAAAAGAAATAGTAAAAAAAAGGAGATGAAGATTGATTCGAACCCATGTGCCTTTGTAAGATCCAAATATTTCAATAATTAAACTTGTATTTGGCTATAACTCCGGAACCAATGAAAATAAGTATCACTTTTGATATATCGTTGGAAAGATTTCAATGAGGGCTTATTACTACAGCAGTTAAGGAAAAGTCCAAAATTCAAATGTGTTTGGATTTTGGGATTTTTTGACACTTTTGGTTCAGTCGATTGCAATGAAAAGTGCAGGTGTACAACTAGATGTTACAACAGTCCTAAATCCAAAATTTCAACATTCTTCGCTTAATCGTTTTTGAGTGATGCGAGATACAGACGTACGTACGTACGTACATACATACGAACATACGTACGTAAGTGCAGACTTCACGCCGAAATTAGTCAAACTGGATTCAGGGATGGTCAAAAAATGTATTCCCGTTGAAATCTGAAAACCGAAATTTTTCGCGATCACAATACTTCCTTTACTTCGTTCAAGGAAGTAAAAAAGACGTGCACTAGTCGTGCACCTTGTCGTGCTAAATTTAGGTGAACAGTCTCGGCTAAAGGTTTAAGTGGTTTTTTTTCTAAACTAAATTTTTTCTTAATATTGGGATTACCTACGTCAGAAAATTAAAAATATTTTTCTTTTTGTACATTTATTTTTGTTCTTATTCTAAAAATGCTTAATTCTCTTATATTTTTCAGTAGTACTTCTTTTATTTGTCAATTTTATGTTATTTATTTGTTTTTTCTCTGACTTTTTAGATATTTAAAGAAAATATTTTTTCCGTAGAGTCAACTGATGATAGTTGTGAAATAACCGAATTAGTCATCAAGGTTTAGAATTTAGTGAATGTTTTTGTATACTGCATATTGAGCGTTATTATGCTCAATAAACAGTTATAAACATAATAAACACAATTATAGTCTATTATCTAATTATTTATTAAATAATTTTGTCGATTTTTGTTTATTTTTCTGATTTTCATTTGGTTTTTTTTTACAGGTATGTCACGTGGTGATTGAATTTTCATGCATCAGTTATTCGTTGTTACAGGTAGAAATAATTCTTATTTATTTATGTATTGAATATTTTCGTTAATAATCCAAAATTTATTACTGTAAAAGTTTTTTCGGTTATTACTGGTTTGAGCACTTCCCTGATTCTTTTCTATTTTACACAAGTTTCTTGTCCACACCAACCAATTAAATAAAAATCCGCAATTATCTTTGTCATACATTTTAGCTTCTTCTCGTAAAAATCTCAAATTCAATCAACTCAATCAAGATGGAATTAATTTATTTTTTATATCCACTTTACTCGATCCATCTTTTGTAATTCTAGTATTTAAATAACGAAGTTCTGCCATTTCTGTGCACTGTATTCTCCTAGCTTAATATTATATCATATTTACCTAAATATTATAAACTAATCCTGTGATCCTCAATTCTGTCTCATTTTGTTACTTTTATTTTATATATGTTTAATTTCAAACTTAGTTACTTTTATGGCAATAAATCCATACTACATGCACTAATTTTATTAATTCAAATTAGTAATTTTGATTGAAATTAGAATCGGTACTCGTATTACTACTATACGAATATCTTCAGCGAATGTACTTTTTATTTCTCAGCTATAAATAAGAAATCTTAAGAGTTTTTGTTTTAATTATTTTATTGCCTCTGCTATACAGAAATGAAAAAATAAAAGGGGATAGACAGTATCATTGCCTTGTTTTTGCTACATTTTTTCCTTTAATTATGAATGAATTAAATTAACAGTATAAACTTTAGCAAATTACAAACTGAACTGAAATTTGTAATAAATCTTTTTTTTAAGATTTTCAAATTAAAATGTTTTCAGTTATTTAAAAATATAATCTTAACATGTTAACAAAGGTGACTGAAGATTATCTGATGTAAGTTTTTAAAATATTTTTTATTATAATATTTGGTTCGGCTTGAAAAGTTTCTATTTTGAATATTATTGTTCCATTCTTTTCTATTTTTGAGGTTGACTTTCCACATTTTCTATTCTTATAACACTTAACGTATTGTTAAATTATGTACTATTTTTTTTCATTCATATTTTACGTAAAAAAATTTATTCCATTCTATACTATCAGTGTAGACCGCCGATCTCTGTTGTGGGTTGTGGAGTGTTAGCGTCTTGGCCTTTCATTCGGAGGTGCCGGGTTCGAATCCCGGTCACCCGTGGCATTTTTCTAAACGCTACAAAATTCCATTTCCATATTCCACGTACAAGCTCCGAAGCTTCTACGTAATTTTATCAACCAAAAAATAAATAAATATTTGTTATTAGATTTGTAAAGGCAGATCTAAAAATTAAAACGAATTAAAAATAAATTCATTTACATGTGTTTATTTTTCTGACAGATCGACGTTTTAATCAAAATATAGTTTTTAAATAGTAGATAATTAGAAAAGAATGAAAATACATGAAAAAGGAGAAAAATGAATAAGTAAACCTTGTATTAAAAAAAAATAATAAATATGTTTTCATATTGTTTTTAAAAAAACCGGCAATGTCGGTTTTATAAAACCGACACTCGTGCATCATTAGCGAAACGTTTACCTCTATTTGATATGTTCATGATTATAATCAGAATGCATATTACGTTATATGTTGTATTAAAATTAGGAGAAAACTGGAAACTAACGTTGTGTTTGAAATAATTAAATTAGAACGGTTTGTCAATTAAGCAGTAGGATTTTTAAATTTTGTTACTTAACGCTTTCGATGACTGCCTATCGTCTTAAGAGTACTCATGAAGAAAGTTGTTAAAAATGTACAAATACTTAAAACATTAAAATAAAAAATCATTTTCATTTTAAAACATGATATATATATATATATATATATATATATATATATATATAAACCATATATATAAAATATTTGTTATGTATGTATAACAACAAATATGAACTTTATAATTAAAAGTTGATTTATTTATCCAATTGTGTAGTGGTTTCAATTTATGAACAATTTGTTCGTCGAAATTCTAAAATGATAGCTAGTCATTGAAACCGCTACACAATTGGAAAAATAAAGCTGGTTTTATTTAATAAATATGATTTATTTAATCATGCAGAAATATTGGTAAATTAAAAGCAATACGTCAACTTAGTTATGAACTGTAGCAGTCGAAAATAGATTTTTCTTTCGACTTGAGGCGTCTTTTTATCTATCACATACACACACATATATATATATATATATGTTTACACACGCGCGCGCGCGTGTGTGTTACCTGTTTAGTATTTTTTAATATCTGTTTTGTTTTTTATAGAATTTTTTTTTTTTTGTATTAACCACGTAGAAACTAATGAATTTTTTTTAATTAAATGAAAAAAATCTGACAAAGTATTGCATGACTTTCTCGGGTACGCCGGTCAAGTCATATAATACTTTATAAAGTTACCTTATAAACAAATACCTTAATAAAGTTTTCTCTTAAATTCCTCTGAAGAAAGTCAAAATTGGTTTTTTTGGCAATATCCTCTCATCATTCCTTAATGAATTTTGAAAAAAAAGAGTAATGGTTTTCCGTGTAGAAATGTTTGAATTAAATTTGAAAGAAACAATCTGTAGAAAGTTTCTTTCTAAACAACTTTAAAGCGTCACTAAAAGACTGAAACAAACCAAAAATACCAAGCTTCATCTTAATAATCCTGAACTATAAGACTAAAAGCGGTATGACATACATACGTACGCAAATACAAATATACGTTTTAGTCCAGTTGTATTCTAAAACGTAAAGATTTGCAAAACCCCTATATCTGATTTGACGTGATCGCCATAATTTCCCCTTTAATAATATTGTAACTATATTCGCCGGAAATATAAGTGTGTATACTTTGAGTGAGAGGTTAAGGAAAAGCTTCTTTGTGATAATTTAGAAATTAACTTTAATCTTTACATCATGTAATTTTTTTTAAGAAACTAATAAATAGACGCCTCCAAAATTCGTATAATTAAAGTAGTTTTAATAATGTGTAGAATTGATATTATAAATTTAAGATGATTCATTTTACATCAGAGAACATATTTCATTTTAATATTAATTTACATCATAATACGACTGAAAATTGGGAGTACAGTCACGTTTATATTACATTACCGGTTTATTTTCTAGTTATAGTATTCACATTAGGCATAAATTACAACTTTATATTCTACAAATTTGGTAGGATAGCTTGCTAATATTATTTTAAGATAAATACTCGTATCCATGTATTATTTTCAATTTAGTATTCTTATCATTGTGTTTTCATTGTAATAATATTCCTTTTATTTAATAATATTAAAATAAATAAATACATTTCTTTTAAAATTCTGTCGACATGCGTATCTCTAAATATTATTCATTACGTATTTATTATTTTTCCTCGAATTATTAACTGGAGACTTATATAAGATACTTTTTAATCATATTATATACTTGTTAACTTTTATAACATTACCTTTTTTAAAACCTTAATTTCTTCAGGCTGTTTCATGATTATAATGAGAACGCATGTTATGTTATATGTTATGTATACATTTTATTCTATTTTTAACATTTCAAGAAAAAAATAATTTTTTTTTACATTTGAATTTTACCAAATAACGTAATAATAAACATAATGCACGTTCCATTAAAGTACTTAATTTTATTATCTAACAGAATAATTATATTATTATATGAAATAACGAATCACGTTAAGGTTTTAAACAATACCTTCAGTTTTTTAATTTTAGTTTTTTAAAATTATATTCACGGATATTTAATATATTCTTATTTCTGGTTCAGTTATCTTCTCTTTTAATTGTATTCTCATCTGTAGAACCGCGTTAAAATTTTATTAGTTCCAGGTTGGTATCGTGCAATTTCATCTATTCATACATTTCACCAATTTAAAACTATCGAACTGAAATTAATCGAAATTATTACCTTTGTTTTCTGAATCTCATTTCTTTTTAAAAAAAAAAGTGTAACGTAAACTGAAGTATTTCATTTACGTTAATTGTCTTGTTCAATAGTGTGAACAAGGTATTAGGAAGGATAAATTAATTTTTATTACGTGAGTACGTACCAAGGTGTTAATACTTGTTATACAAGACTAGTTGAAGTGAACAGTTTATGGTTCAATTGGATATTTCCCTACACCCCAAAAATTTACTGATCGGAAATATTGTTTTGGTAACTATACATTTGTTCTTCCCGGATGATTTTTAATTTCTGGACGAAAATTATTATTTTTTGACGGACAAATAAAATCGTACATCAGTTGTTTGCCTCTATATATTGCTCCGATCTCTTGAAAAATTCTGAATAGAATGAATACTTGATACTTTGAAGGGGCCTTGTAGCTTATAGATATTGAGCTAACTGGGGTTGTTCATCTTCCGAGGCGATTCTTCCGAAGGAAAACGGTCTATTCTCACAAAATACTCTTTCTCCTTTTCATATATTCCTCATAACGTGATATGGATGGTTGGGATACAGATCTAACTTTTCGAAATATATGCTGTAGATTCTGGAAAATATAGAGCCTGTTCAATCTAGATATAATGTGGTAGAATGGCTAGTTCTGAACCGTGTTGGAAACTGTTTACCTGTCCAGAAGCTGCATTTTAAACCAAACGTGTGAAGTGCCTATCGGATAAAGTCCAAGTCTTTTAATCCTGTATTAATTGTTTTATGTTCTAGACTGAAGATTAGTCATTTAAATAATCACGAAACAAATTAATATGAATGAATTTAAGGTGATCGTAATCGATATTTTGATCATCTATCGTCTATTTTACAGATGATATTACACTTACTGTGATAGTATCGCGTGCAATGGAATTATCCTGTCGACGAAATACACTGATCCAATTCCATATGTTGCGCAAAATATTAGTGATTTTTAGACTCTTTTTAAAATTGTTCCTGTTTTAAACTAATCCAGCGAACGAATTGGACATCATAATGTCGTTGCCGGGTGCGATTGCTGCTGATTTTTTTCCTGCCTCCTTATTCGAATAAATATACGTCGCTAATCTTTTGCATGTTCACTATTAAGCAACATTTAAAATTTAAGCTCTTTCATTGCCTTTTCAACAATTCATACTAGCAACATCAGCTTATTGGCAATTCAGCTCTTTACTAATTACTTACTTTTCTATTGCATATTCCTATGAAAAATGCAGAATCTCACATTATAGTACAGTATTACTAGCAATTCATAATTTATTCTTAAAACATTACTATCCTTGCAAGAAATTTCATCTGAAATCACTCAATTCTAATCCACTGGTTTTAACAGATTAAAAATAAGCTTTGTAAGCCGGGAATAACGATAGCGAGTGAAAATGATACAGACGTTTAACATTGAATGAAATTTAGTGTAACATGTAGTAATCGGGTTAAAAATGATTGAGGGTTCTTATAACTGCTTCCATTAATTTACTGCTTGTTTGCATTTAACCGAATAAACTTTATTATTTCTATTTCTTTCTCTTTAAAGGTTATTATACCAATTTTAAGTATTATTAAATTATTTTTGTGACATGTTTATGAATAATAATTATTCAGTAACATTTTAACCAACAAATTAATTAAACAATGAAATTCTGTAACGTAAAAATAATTCAATGATAATCTAGAATCTAGTGATACTAAAGAATGAATAAAACGAGCAAAATGGTTGTCAGAGACTAAAAGTAATGATTCAAGACATCTCCGGTGATGTTAATCGGTGTGAGTGCATTTTTAAGCTTAGGGCACCTGGGCTAATTTTAGGTCGCACACGTGCTTCTTCTAGCTGGGGAATCGGTTACTGCTCTCTATATATATATAAAATCTACTCTCGTTCTACCACCGCTTTCTTTCGATTATAAACACTTAAATATTTATAACTTTTGATTATATCTGTCTTATATTAGCTCATTTCCTCTTTTACCCTTGATACTTGATTCCATCTCTCACAGCTAAGTTTGACATCTTTTTTATTCTAACTTTCTACTGACGACAAAAATTAATTAATTAAACTATTTGATTTTAGTCATTTTCGTATTTATAAGTTGTATAAAAAGTATTGAGCCTTTGGAGGCCAAGATTGAGAACGCATTTATTGTTATTGGAAAATAATATTATGAGACCTTATATGCATCATTTTTTTTTTCGATGACCTTGTGCCATTTTTCCGGCAACACCATAATCCCACCACTATAAATCTTCTATGGTTTCTGGTCCAAACATTGTGACGTGTTGTTTACATAGGCCTCTTGAAATTAACCATTCTGAGAGTTCTACAGAGACCGAAACAAATGGTAGTCTGACAGTGCCAAGTCTGAGCTACATCCGGCCTCCTTTGTGTGAGTGGCACCGTCTCGGCCTTTCATGTGGAGGTCCCGAGTTCGAATCCCGGTCAGGCATGGCATTTTCACACTCTACAAAAAATTTTCATTCATCTCGTCCTCTGAAGTAGCACTTAATGGTGGTCCCGAAGATCTGGGCTATACGGTACATGTGTTAAGGCCTCCTAGTCAAGTTCTCCGAATTGATAACAGGTGGTTAAAGATGTATGCGGCCTGGCGTCAGCGTGGTTTACGATACATTTTCTGTTGACCAGTTCAGGCCCTTTCTTTTGAATTGGTAGCTGCAAAGGTTAAATATCGACAGTAGAGATCTGAGTCTATAGTTCTGCCTGGCGGCAGCAGCTCGTGATGCAGGATGCCGTTCCAATTCCAACAAACGCACAGCATAACCTTCCTGGGCGTGTGGGGTTTGCCACAGATTGTAGAGCTCCTCGCTTCGACCACGATTTTTTGCATCCAAAAACGTTTTGCACAATCATGTGGCACCCAAACATAGAGCATTTTTTTGAAGCCGACTTTCTCCAAACGCTTTAACACTGTTTAGTGATGGATGTTTAGGTCATTGGCGATGCCTTGACATACCGGTCTTCCTCGACGTTTGCCAGAAAACGCTAACGCTATCTGCTGTGCAGAAAAACTCACTACTTATTGTTATTATTACCTATTATTTTGGACTTGGCATTTTTCATTATGACTTGTAGGAATGGTTTTTTCTTATTCTGAGTTACAGTTAATAATAATAATAATATACCCAGTATTTTTGTTTGCGAAAGTTTAAATCGATGTATTTATATGCCGTTGACATTAATAAATACATCAAAATGAAAAAGTTATTACGGTTTCCCGTTGTTAATGCCACAAAATGAGTAATCCAAGATTATTTTGAAAAGAATTAAATATGATTACTATTATAATTCTTGATCTTTTACGTTTAATTGATATATCTTCATAACGAACCAAATTTTGAGGAAATAATAAAACTCGAACGTGGTTAAAGGGTATTTTATTCTCTTCCTAAGGAGTATGGAAGTAAAAAAAAACATTACCCGTTATTTTTAATTACTTATTTTTGCAATCCTGAAAAATGATTAAACTTAAATTTGGACGTATTCTATTTGTATTTCCAATAAAAAGAATTTATATATATATGTACTGGATGTTCAGCTTAAAAGAGGACTCATTACTTACGTTAGTAGATAAATAATTACGTGTTTTTTGGCAAACACTTACGTAATAATTTACTGAAGGTGTTGTGTAAATGATGTCCATTCACTTCTTTGCACTTGTCAACTCGTTTGATCATGCTCCTGGCTACTATTGTTGGCTGTATACTGTCTATTGTTTATTTCCTGGATGGTATTCGTAATGTTTGTCTTCAATGCCTATAGTGTGTGTAGATTGCTCCTATAAACAATTTCTTTTAAGTAACCCCACGCAAAGAAGTCTGGACTAGTCTGATCTAGAAGACTTTCGTGGTCACAATCTTTTGTAAATGATTCTTCCACCGAAAAATCCTACAGCATTCGTAGCAGAACGAGTTGTATAGCAAGGGGCGCTGTCCTAAGGCAACCAGCAGTCACGCACATCTTCTTGCAGTATGGCTATGAACTGTTGGAAAATTTCTTGGTTGACGGCAGCATCCACAGGTTTTTAAAAAAACAAGTGTCCTATTATTCGTCGCCTTGAAACCGCACACCATACGCTTTTTATTTTGTGAATGTAAGGAAAATTCAAAGAAAATGTACTGGTTTTCAGTATCCCAGATTCGATATTCTTGACTATTAACATACCCACCAAGGTGAAACCACGCTTCAGCTGTGAAAACATTTGATATAAAATGCCAATGTTGTCTCTAACGAAGTTCTTGAACCATTGAAGTAGTGAATATTTCTAGCATAATCATCATTTGTTAGCTCACGGAAAATCTTCATTCGATACGGGTAACAATTCAGCATTCTCCTCAGTGTAATGTGGGGGGGGGGGTTGAACCTAGTGAAATGTTTTTCCCGGCATAGTCTCCGCAAAGATTTATAAGGAGATTTTGTAACTGTGCGTTTTAATATCCTGTAAGACCTGCGTCGTTAAAACTGATCTGTGTCGGGCACGTTTCTGGTCTAACACTGAACCTCTTTCACGAAATTTGTTAACTATCTTCTGAACAACACTTTTCACGTTTGCTTCCTTTTCAAATTTATTCCTGAACTTTCGCTGACACAAAGCATGAGATTTCTCTAAGTAAGTTTCCATCACGAATATACGGTTTTCAACAGTTAACCGCATTTTAACAATCACTAACACAGGATTACACAACCTTGATCAAAAGCAAATGTTCGACAGACTGGCAGTATTCAAATGTGCAGGCAAAAAACAGCCTTCCCCATTCCAGCGCCATACGTATCATGTGGAATGTACGTGGATGTGGAAGATTTATAATCTTCCACATCCACGAACGATATGTTTGACTGACTAGTGTCTCTCTCTCTCTCTCTCTCTCTCTCTCTACACGCACGCAAGCGCGCGCGCGCGCACTTACACACACGAGTATAGCAGCAGACCCGGCAATGCTTCGCCATTGCTTTGGGTATCTATATAAATTAAATGAACACAATTGAAAGATAGATAAACGTGAACAAAATGAACATTACGGAACTTCACAAAATTTAACTTTTCCCTTTTACCCTTTCACCCTTTTTCCTTTTCCCATTTTCATTTTTACCATATTTCTTTTCCCTTTCCCTTTTCCTTCCCATTTCCTAATTCCTTTTTACCTTTTTCGACTTTTCCCCTTTTCCAATTTTTCTCTCTTTCCTTTTCCGATTTTTTTTCCTTTTTCCCCGCGTGTAAATCGGTCCAGTAGCTTTTAATCTACAGCAGACACACATATCGGTAACATTGAAATGGAATCATAAAATATTTAGTATAGCGTGTGTTGCTTTTACGTCCAACAGATAGCGCTGCTTTTCAAAAAAAGCATGTTTTTACCTGTCACAGGTGTAAGATCTTAGAGTATATAAATAGTAGGTAAATAAAACACGCGCGTATTTGAATGCAACATTGTATCAAAATTTCAAAGCAATCGGTGAAGAACTTTCGGAGATATAAGATTTTTAACATTTAAATTTATATATATTTATATATATATATCTGACGATTTTGTAGTAATTGTTATGTTGGCACCACTGTCAATGAGAAGGCGGGAGTGTTGTACATCGACAGTTCTATTCATGCTATTTCAGTAGCCAGTATGTCGTTGTCGGATGAACAACGAGCGTTTGTGACTAAAGCCTATTTTAAAAATAATGACTCGGTTATTAACAACACATTGTTTATTTCGCAGACATTTCAATTTAAATCGACACGCGTCTGTTCCTAGTAGGAATACGATATTATTGTAGGAACACTTCGTCTGTTTTAAAAATGAAACCAACAGGACGAAAATGGACTGTGAGAACGCCTGAAAACATTAACCCTATAAGGTTAGCTGTTACGGGGTCTCCACGACGTTCAGCAGCGAGACATGCTGCTGCGCTAGCCATTTCTGATCGAAGTGTACGACGAATTCTTCATGCCGACCTGAAATTCCATCCGTATAAGATGATGTTAGTGCAGCAACTTAATGCAAATGATTGGACGTCTCGCAAAGCAGCTTGCGAGGTCATCCTCGAAAATGTCCACCAGGATGCCATTATTCTTTTAAGTGATGAGGCGCATTTTCATCTGTCAGGATTTGTGAACGAACAAAATTACCCGTTATTGGGCTTCGCATAATCCACGGCAAATTCTTGAAAAACCACTTCACAGTCGATATGTTACAGTGTGGTATGCGATTTCAAAGTTCGGCATAATTGGCCCATATTTTTTTGAGGAGTTAAATCGCAGAGCAACAGTAACATCTCATCGATACGTAAACATGTCGAATGAATTTCTGCGACCGAAACTGAATATCTTTCAAGGACATGAAATTTTGTTTCAACAGAACGGTGCCACCGCCCATACGGCGAGAATCGCAATGGATGTTCTGCGAGAAACCTTTCATGGAAGTTTGATTTCCCGATTTGGCGACATTCCTTGGCCAGCGCGTTCACCTGATCTGGTTGTTTGTGATTTTTTTTCTTTGGGGGTGTCTCAAACATACAGTCTTCAGTAGTCGACCACAGTCAATGGCAGAATTCAAGGAGGCCATTCAACGAGAAATTGAAGCACTTCCACAAGTGATGATTGAGTGAGCAATGTCAAATTTTAGAATGAGGTTAAGTGAGCGTTTGAGGAGTAATGGAAAACATTTGGACGACATAATATTCAAATGAAAAAAAAATCTATGTAAATAATTCACTATAAATTGCAAAAATTGATCTTAATATGATATATTAAATGTTTTAATAGTACGAAACACTGTTTAATTATTATCCCTCAAAAATCGTCAGGTTTATATGCCGGACCCTGTATATAAATATATATATATATATATATATATATATATATATATATGTCTTAAGAGAGAGAGAGAACTTCGTTTACATATTACATCTGGTTGGAAAATTAGAACGTTAAATTAAGGAAACAAAGGTGGTTTCCATTATATCCATATTGCCTTGTTCGTAATACAACGTTTATATCGTAAAGCTTTCAAGTAAACAACGTAAAAGATTTATAGAAGGGTTTTAGTGCGATCCCCGTTTTCTCTATGAAATAAAAGAACTGCTCTTTGTTAAAATTAAAAAAAAAGAAGATTAAAACCATAAGTTTTATATGATTTGATACCATTTCTTCACGTATAAATTTATTGTTTACTAAGGATCTGTTTACCAAAGTACTTTATGTATTTTTTCTTCTTCACTTTATCCTTACCTGTATTTAAAATTTTTAACTTAAAATTACGTATTAGTTTGTTGATTTTAATGGTATTTTCCACCGTGCACTTGTATGTTAGTGAACTCTACTTAACAAAACCGGCGATTTAGTAAACTAAACTTGTTTTTATGAATTTAACCATATTAGTACATTATTGTTTCTCATGATAATTATAATTAAACCGATATAGGTCTATATTTTATATTTATATTATTATTTATTTATAAACCTTTTCTTCTTATTGTTTTATGAGAATATAAATATATTGAAATTTTAACAAAACTAATTTTAAATAATTGTTAATAAAATGCCTGCATTCAAAAATAGAATATTTAAAACTACGTTTTTTTAATACAGGAGTATGTGATAGAAATCAGTTTTATGTGAAAATAAAAATTTTATCGTGTCGATAATTTTAGTACTCAATGAATGTAATACGATTAAGGTATAATTTAATCGTGTACAGATACTGAAAGCGACCATACCGATTTTTTAAAACAAACAGTGTTGCTGCTTCGTCTGGATTAACACTTCGCTCTAACGAGTTATATATATATATATGTTTCTAATAAGTTGTATAATTTTATTACATAGATTCACGAAATTTTTTGAGTAATAAACAGTCGTATTTATTAAAGCACATATTGTAATTTATTTATTTTATTAATATTATTATTTGCAATTGAACTTTTTATTAACGGATAGTTTCTGAATGTTGAGAATTATCGCTTGCCCATTTCTTTTCGTATAAACAAATAATACGACGAGTAAAACCGGATTATACGTTTTGACACTTACGAAATTGAAGAATATTGTTTTTATCCCGCCGTTTGTACATAGAAATTTTTTTTCCGTTGTTCCAATAATAATTTAACTGCACCTTTTTGAAATGCGAAGTCGCTGACGTAACCTCGTACAAAATAACAATAGTTTCCTAGCAACCAAAATACTGAAGTGCCTTGAACTAAACTCTTCCTATAATAAATAGATGCTCGGTCGGTTTTCATATACACATTTAAGTGTGTAATTCGCTAATTTAGATCAGCACGCTTTGTTTGATTGCATAGCATATCATAAACTAAGAATTTTTCCATAAATTACGAATAAACTTTTCATTAACGTCTTCATGTTTAATTCCCTTATTTATTTTTTTTTTTATTTTTGGAAAAAATGAAATCTTTTTTCACACAATGCTCTTTGTTAAAAATGCACAGCTCACATGAACTGAAAAAACGAATATGATAATGAATGAATAACATTTTAATTTACCAGCTATATTTGTAATAGATTAATAAATACATATATATACATACACAAACATATACAAAACGTTAACACGCCTATACTTCATTTTTCGTAGATGAAAGAAACTGAACTCGTGGAAGTACAGTCTAGGAATATTGAAAGAGCCTATTCTTACTAACCCACGGTAAGCGAACATAAGCACGATGTATAAACGTCGTTTATACAGTGAGTACGAAGGGACTAGCTCTAATCCCGGTACGTGAGAGAATTGTATGTATTGCGCCTGGTTTTTTTCATTCGCTAATATTTGATAAGTTAATTAGAAAACGTTTCATGACAACACTCTATATATATCGGCATTGAGCTAATAATAAGTAAATTTTTATTAATGTTTTATGCGTATGATTGTATTAGTTGGCAAAGTAGCAAACTGGTGATCTAATATACTAAACTTATTTTTTTGATGTCGCATCAACCCTGTCGGTCATCAGCGAGACACATGGTGGGTCATATATATATATATAATATTAAATTAAATTATAGAATGCTGCTTGTAGCAGTAACTACCATTCGGGGGTTTAAAACAGATAAAAAAGACACGTCTTATAAAATTTGTTACTTATAATTTACATCTGCATATATTGTTGAAAATTCAAATCCTTTTAATAATTAAATGTTTTCTTACAGTTTGTCACATTACTTAAGTAATTTTCTAGATCTTGAGATATCTTCTGTTTCATTCTTTCGTTTGGTAGTGTGGACAGTCAGTAACAATGTGTTTTACTGATAAGTAATCCTAAAAATATTCACATAGAAATAATATTGATGACGTACAATATTTTGTGAATCTTGATGTCGCTAGCTAGTTCTATTTTCTCATGATGTTGTCTGTTAATTACTACCGTAATTTTTAATTTATTATGATAATGTTTTTAATAAAAAGAAAAAACTACGTATAATCGTCTATTAATTTTTTTACGTTGAAATTTTATTTTTATTGTTTTAAAATGATTATGATAAACTTAATGTTTTTATGTTATAACTATTATCAAGCTATGGTTTACAGTCCATCAATTTGGCTTATTAAAAAAAGTAATGTCAGCTTGTTAACCAATTCAGGTTTTATTTGCTGTACTAATTTTGGTTACATGTGATGCGTGATAACGATTAATTCATAATCTAATCGTATACGTGCAGTAAAAATGACTGTACCACGCTGTTTATAAAATTATCTCTTTCTAGATAGTTGTAAAAAGATTAAAAGTCTGTATAAACATTATGATTTTTTATATTATAGTAATAGATCACGTGCTGCTGTTACTGCTTCCCTAAGGTAAAAGGTTAATTAATTAATATATGAGTAATCGGTTCAGTTGTAGCTGTAATTCGTGTTTGACTTGTAGACTGTTTTCTAATTAATCATCCAAAGCCACCTTGTCAAAATTTTGATCGACTTCTACGCCGGGATTTATGATATAATTTTCTTTAAACAAGGATAGACCCCGTCTTTGTAAATATTACTTATTTAATATTTGTTACACATGTATTTATTAATTTCAAATATCAGTTGAAATTTTAATTGGAGTATATTTATTTTGCAGTTATAATCGTTTTGCTCGTTCTCGAGTGAGGTTCAGACAGTTATAAATATTCTAAATAGTTAATATGTTTCATTTATGTACAGTGCATAATACGACAAAAAATAAGTTAATGGAAAATATTTTAAATTATGATAAAATGAAACTTCAATTTATAGTAAAAAAAAAAAAATCATTTCAAAAATTTGTTAGCTCAGTTTTATTTTGTTGCCTGGGCTATTCATAACTGGTATTTTCTTTTTACTTCGGAATATAATTTTTAATATTTCCGATATAGTACTTTTGTGGTTTTTTTTTCATTTGTATATTATTTTTTTGTTTACCGTCGTTGATATTCATGTTTATTCTGTTATATTATGTTTTGATATTACCAGTTCTGTGGCACGTTTTATTTTTCGTGTAAATAGTAGATTTATTAAAATTTCAAGTAGCGTTTCTCTTAAAAAAAAAAAATCAACTGCATATAATAATGACTTTTTTTTTTACCTGGTAGTGTTAATTGACTGAAAACAAGGTTTACTGGCTCTTGTTTATTATAGTTCCCTTTTTCTTTGTTGTTAAAGTTCACTTATCTAAATATACTTATATATATTACTAAGAAATAACACCTTTTGAAACGAAAAGAATGTTTGTTGATAAAATATTGTGTTCCTTACTTTCAATCCCAATAGATGTATAGTATAGTATACTGTCTCTACCTGTAAAATTTCCTTCAGTGAATGTTGTTAACTTAATTAAATGTAAACATATAATTATAATAAATACCGGGTGTCCGAAAAGAACTCCATTATTTTAAATTTAATTTACTACATATACAATTAAAAATGAATGTGTTTTATTACATGAAAGTACAAAGTCTAAAGTTTTTTTTAATCTCTCAATGAAGCTCAATATGTCCACCGTTTATAGCTCTGCAGATGTAAAACCGATAATCCATCTCTTTCGACACATTGGTGATCATGTCTACAGGAATCGTTTCCACGTTTGTTGTTATTTTTCGGTCTTTGGTGGTCGAGTGACTGAATTTTTTCTTTGTGTACGATGTCTTTTACGTAGTTTTCCAAAAAAATAAATCTATCGACCTCTGAGTGATTTTCCGGTGGCTGAGTACTTGGAGCTTCTTAACCTATCCGGATTTCTGGAAACCTGTCATTGAGCCCAGTCCGTAAAACTTCTACATTATGTAGAGGGACTCCTACCTATTGGAAAATTAGGCTCTCCATTTTTTCATTCTCCGGAAATACAAAATTCTCTAACATATCCGAGTACGCTACGTCGGTAATAGTTAGCTCATGGAAAAAAATGATTTAAAAATCACTTATGGGTTGCGGACGAATTACTCCGATTCTCATGGCCCCATCCTCGAGTCGTGGCGATTCACGACTCCGAGAACTGTTCATCAGTAAATGAAATGTAGTTGGTAGTAAATGAAATGTAGCTGCAGGTAGTTTTCATCAGCAGAAATGAAGACTTACACGATCGTTTTACAGATTGAACTCTTTTTGGCTTATTGTTACGTGTAATTTCATGGAGTAACGCCGTTTATAAACACGAGTTTCTTCAATCGCTTGCGAACACCATCGAGGACAGTGCTGTTAGAAATATTTAGTTGACGATTAACATTACGAATTGAACTTTTGAACTTGATTCGAAAGAAAGTCGAATTCTTTCTGGGATTTCTTCATTTGTTTTAAGCCAACAGTAAAACTGTCCTTTCAAAAAGCTTTTCTGGTTTCCAAAAACTGTTCCCGTCACTTACGTATGCTAGTCACTCGGAAAATGTCTACGATAGTCTAGGGCATAGTTTCTTTGTACGAGGCACAGATTTTTTTTCTACAAATCAAAACACGCAATTAGTTTACTCATGTGGCGACGCCGTGGTCCTGAAGCCCGGGCTTATAATGGTTTAGCCTGCGCAACAGTCCAGTGCGCAGAATGTGTAAAATAAAAGAATAGTTTTTGCGAAAAACAATTGAGTAATTACATTAAATAGTAGTACACCGATGGGAATATCACTCCTGGCATTCGTATCGGTGGCATCCGGGCCGAGGCTGACTGGAATATGTCAAAAGTCGAGGTTTCTAAGATGACCTCCGGTAAAGCTCATAAGGGCTCGGAACGGAGGGAAGACGCAAGGTGTATTCCCGTACGATATCGGGATGGAAAATTAAAGCTATATTGCTTCTTGAAACCCCAGAATCCTTTTTCGGTCACTTCCTATTTCGGAATAATTATTCAATAGCATGTGTCTTAGGAAACATTTTGTCCCTGCACCTACGAGTTTGTTTGACTAGGATTCGTTATCAAAGTATTGTATTCTCTCTATCCTGATAATTTTTATTTAGATAAATAAATTAATAAGATACTTAGGCTAAAGGAACCGTCTACAATTTACAAGTCTTGGCTTAGGGCATTTCTGTAGTATTGCTTAGATCTTTGTAGCAGCAACTGGTGGTAATATTGATCAGCTTAAACCAGTCTCCCTGCTCAGAACTACATATACTATACGTATTTATTCTAACGGTAATTGGTTTTGTAGAATTATTAAAATTATATGAAATTTTACTTAATTATTTGCTTTTTATTTTTTTAAAACTATTTCATTTTTATTGCTTTTTTAAACGTGAAAGGAATACCATTTGTTAATTGAGTTTATGCATTGATTGGAAATGTATTTTGATAACTGTATTACCGTATCAGTTCTTTCTTCATTTTTAATAGATATTTATCTTGTAAAAAAAAAATGTTCGTCTTACCAAATATATACTTATAATTAAATAAATAAAATTTCCTGACACAATAGTTGTCTTTCAATATCGAAATTAAGTTAAATTTGAGCATGATTTATAAAGCATATGAGTGATTGCTCATTTCCATCAATTCGTGACTGTCCACTCCTTATCATGAAGTCCCATTTATTGTAATCTATTATATTTCAAAAAGATGTTTCTAATATTTTTTTTAGATTACTAAATTTGTCTGTGTTTTACGCTTTCAGTCCCTTCAATTTTTTATATTTAAGAAGGCGCGTTGGAGACTGGATGCTTCCACAAGAACAAAGTATATTGTTTTCTGTAAGTAATAGATTAAATTTGCAACAGTTAGTCTGAAATTTTAAGCACCAACCTTCAAATGGTACATTATTTCCAGGAGCTGATTATTTGTTTAGTTTAGATTTAACTATAGATTCTTCATCTTATCGATTCGTTTACTGATACGAGTTCCCTCATGTTTGCTTGTTTCATATCTTGATAAACACTTATTGAGTCATAATCCTTAATCTGATAATCAGTTGCTTATAGATAATGACTGGCGGATGCTCGGCGATGCGAAACAATTACGAGGTATAATTTCTGTTTAGATATCGGTTTGAGACGTCCTAATGTAGGTATAATGTTTCGTCGATAGCGAATTAATGTTTTGTATGCACTAAACTTCCCTAACGACTGTAGAATTTTCTCTAACTCTAATCAATAAAGCGTAACTCGATTTCCCTTTCAATTCAGCCGGAATCGCTAGTGGTTGTTTACAAATATAGGATTTTAGTGAAACGGAATCACATTCTTAATTTTCCAAATTTAAATTAATTTTTTATCTCTATAGTTTAAAGTTTTTATTCCTTGTATGGGTGGTTAGTATTATAATATTTTAACAGTCATATGTCGTATAATTTCATTAAGCTTACGCTTATAATTAATTGTTTGTGGAATATTATACGAAGTTTTAATTTGTACTTTGGTATCTGTTCTTATATATAGTTATTAATAGGAGTGGAATCCTAAATCTCGTTAGTGTGTTTTTTAATAAGGATGGAAGTTGGAATTATATGTATGAAATAAAAGTGGTCTGGCCCCCTCATTACTTAACGTACCCTGCTGATTCAAAAAGGATTTCACTAATTTAAAAGCATATAAATATTTATTAAGCTAACTTATAGATTCAGTTGAGGTCTCATTTCATAGCAAAACACATTAATTTTTTACTCTCGTAGTTTATTAGTACTGAATTCGGCCATCAGCGCTGTCACCACTATTGTTAAAAATTGGTACATTTACTGGTGCTGAATGTGCTTACTGTGTGTTTTTGTTTCACGATTTACAGTCAGCAACTGTAGTTCAACGTTATTTTCATAGAGTACGGTAGGGAGCCTTCAACTAGGCATACAATTTACTCTTGGCACCAAACCCCCTTTGAGATAGATTGTTGTAAATGTCACTGTTTATCTGGACATGCTTCAAAATTTCCTAATCACTTAGTTTGACGATTTTGACCAAGATGGACTCGATTACTATCAGCAAGACCGATGCGCCTCACTAACGTCTAGAATTCTGAGATTTTCTTGATACTCGATTCCCAGGTCGGTGGATTGGTCGTGAAGGTTAAATTTTCCCAGAAGGTCGCTTCCCTGATTTGACCCCGCTAGAGTTTTTCTAGCGAGGTTTCATTAAATATCGGATTTATGTACCATCTTTGCCTCTGATCTTGTTGAGCTAAGACATCAAATTAACGCCGCATCCTAACCCCGAAGGATAGACACTCTCCATGGCGTTTCGCCACTCCGTCTTCTCTGTACCTAGCCCTTAAGGCCTTTATCGGAGGTCATCTTCAATACTTCATCAACAGACATCTTTCATTCTGAAATACCTTAGTCAGGATGCCGCCGTTGCAAATGCCATGAATGACAATCCCATCAGTGACTACTAACCTTATTAAGCTGTCTTTTAGTGGTCTTAAGCAAGACCATACCGATTGAGCTGCCTAATCCTACAGCTACCACGTGCCCCAACCCCAAAACAACGAAAGAAGCGAATCATCTTAACGTAATCTTTTACCCTGCAAGATGTAATGTCTTCAAAACACGACCTGTCTCTATAAAGATCATACGTAACTGCTTGTCACACTCGATAAAGTAGTGAATTTTGCCGCTGTCCCTTCTACCAGCTCAAAATATGACCTTAAAAAGGTTATTAAATTCGTCAGACGTATATTTTGTGTTCTGGACACGAACGAAATTTACGAAGCCTGCTTCAATCAGTTCTCGCGGCACGTCATATATAATTATACGAGGCCTCAGGGCTTGCCAACAACCGATTGATGGTGTACTGATTTAAACCTTCATTTCGTCGAATATTGCTCTCAGTCTCATTATCATTCGCCACGATTCTTACACCCTTGGTATTTTCCTTAACATTACCAATTCGTAGCCCCTGCTTCCTAGCCTCTACCTTTTTGATAATCTCGCCTTTAAATGCCTCAGGGGTAACACCGGATGGCTTATGATCAACAATATTTTTGGTGACAACACTGCGACGGTCTGAATTACTTCAGAAGCCAATTTCTTCTTAGTCAATAACGGCGTAGGCGGGGAACCAACTCTACCCCGATCACCCATTCCAGCCTTGCAATCTTCGGCCGACAATATGACGTTCCTTTTAATAATATGCACTCTTCCTCTGACATTCCGTGAGTTACCCATAAATTCTTCTACTTTCCTCATTTGATGTAATATCCGTTGTTGCCAACCGCGTGTCTAGATCTCTGAGGACGACAGCCTCGGCTTTTTTACCCTGTAGGGGCGGCAAAACTTGTTTCTCCTCGCCCACAGTAGGACCAAATATTTCTTCAACCAGCCGAATATCAGAATCTGAACCATATCCTTCCTCCATAGTCGCCTTAGTCCTTAGTTGTTTACTTAGCAGCCCCGGCCGCTTCTACTTTCGTAGGAACTTTCTTTTGCTGTCAGCTTGACGCACCATTAGCACGCTCACCATCTGACACTTCGTTACTGCCGTCCGCGGCTACTGCCTCCACGGCCCTTCGCAAGCATACCTCCTTAGCCTCTTTTGCCACTTTCCTCTGAGCTGCTCGAGCTTCCTCCTCTTTGAGTTCCCGGTCTTCTTTCTCCTTGACCTCCTGGGCCGCTGTGTATTAATGCCGCAGCAGGGTAGCGCCCGACTTGCTGGTTGCAGTATGGAATGAAACCGACTTCAGGAGGGATGCATGACGCATTAAAAGTGTAACCCACATTAAACTAAAATGAATGTCGAGTAACAAACTTGATTATTTTTCTATGAAATCAAACCTCAATCGAATCTTTAAGTTATCTCAATAGATTTTTATACGCTTTTAAAGTTTTTAAGTCCTTTTTGAATCACCCAGATTATAGATTTCGGTTTTATTTGTCTAATCTTTGTTGTGTAATTCTAAATAATCCTACGTCACGTTGATATAAGGAAAGTTATAAAAGCCTTTCCAGTTAAACTAAGAAAAATTTGAAGGATGTGAGGTATAAGAAAAAAAAATGAATTTTTTCATTATATTTAATAGAAAATTAATTCCTACCGTTATTACTGAAATTATTACTCGCTTAAGAAATACGAAAACTCGTAGTTTTTCAATACAGTATATTTAAATAAAAAAGGTATCTTATACATATTGAAATACCTCACAAAGAGATTTCGGTTACTTTATATGTTCTTTATTGATATGTAATATTTTGACTGATATATACGTAATATTATATTATTGTTTCATTTTTAACATTTTGTACAGTTATTTATATTATAATATATAATAGCTTATTCAGAATGTTATAAAAAGAGTATTCTCAAGGCTTTTATATTTGTTTTCATAATTATTTTAAAAGCAAAAGCTTTTATTTAATTCTGGTATAAATATTATGGGTATTGAAATAAGATATTTTAGTTAAGATATAGTATTTATCGTTATTTTATGGGAAAATAACAATAAAAATACCTTTCTTTCTTGTTTTTAGTATTTTATATAGAGGATGTTCTTTTATTTATTCTACATGGTTTCATTTTACCTCACGATATTGTTAAGCCTTCAAATTTACAAATCTATATTAAAAAAAAATCCCATATTGGAGTGGTACTCATTATATACTATATAATGTATATAATATACATTAATATCTAGGTAGAAAAAAATAAACCAGAAGCGCTTTGTTAAACATAATTGATGGAATATATTTATTATCTTTATTTCTTTTTACTTTTAAATTTTGTTTTGTGCTTTTTAATTATTAATCGGAGCTTTTCGTATTGAAAGCTTTGTTTAGTTAGTCCCGAGTGGATTTCTATTGTCTGTTTTCAATTATTGAAGTTTGATCCGAAATAAAAATGTATGTTGTCCATTCAATCGGCAATTGAAAATCGGTTGAAAAGATTAAAATCTATATTGAATATAGCGGTCAAAAATATGCATTAATTCTAATAAAAAAAAAAAAAACAAGAAGAAAAACAACGGCAGAAAAACAGTAACGTTTGTAATTTATTTAGCGATGGATTATATGAAATAACATTTATCATTATTATTTTAAATGTTTAATTTGTAGGTATCAGTTTTTAATAGTTACTTAAATTTTAAAAAAATGTCTTATTTTACGTTCTGCGATGCAAACAATATAACAAGCATATCGCTTTTTATTTATTATCATTTTAAAAAAAAATCATACGATTCTTATTTTCATATAAAAAATTATGTGTCGGTGCTGATATTTCTGCATTAGTAGATCCATAATATTTCATTTAGTGTTAATTTATAGATTTTTGTACGTAATAAAATATAGTTAAATTATATTTTAACATTTCTATGAATTATCATATGTATATAACTTTTTTCCTAAATGTAAAAATTGTGTTAGATTTATGAGAGTTGGAATAGCTCAGTGGCAGTGGCGGACGTAGCTAAAATTAGTGAGGATGCTGCTCCGGAAAATTTTTGCCTGGGCTTTTTCAAGGCCACGGTTAAAGTTTTTTGTTAAATAAAAGAACCGAAACGAGAATCAAATAGAATAGATAGAAGCAGCATAATAATCATAATAATAACCAGAAGCAGGATAGTAGGATTAAAAAAAGGATATAATAATCTAATTCTACACTTTATCACATTCAAGAATATGGTATACGGTTTTTAAGCATATTGTGCTTAAAAGCCGTATCGGTTGAACCGAATAAATAATAAGATGTCAATACAGATAATATATTTTAGTATTATTAGATTTCGCTTAAAAACACTATAGTCCAACTGTGCTTAATTTAAATTTCTTAATTCATAATTAGTTTTCACTAATTATCTTCTCATTCGTCCTTCCAGCGTGTTTTTGGAGAAATTTGGCATTCAAAGAACTCTTGCCTTCCGGCATCTTCTGATCACTACTGAAAAACCAATTAAACCACTTTCATATTCCTTACACCGACTATACTAGAAAAGGTAACGAATAAGGAACGTTCCATATACATGCGGAGTAAAAAAACCTACCTTCCACCAGCACGCCAAGGTCGGCACTGCGGGAGTGACAGTGCTCTCTCTCCCTCGCAGCCTCGCGTGCACCTGCCTCCTATGTGCGCACAACAGCCAAAACCACGCCGCTTGTGAAGCGAAGAATTCTACAAAGATTTTTGTATCTTTTTATTAACTGGGGGTTGGCTACTGACATTAAGCTTAAAGATTATATATCGTACAACTATAAAGAAAAAATTAAAAAAAAGGACTCGTAATTTTAAATGTTATCGATAATATCAAATGGAAATAGGGGGTGCTGCAGTTCCACAGTGCTTATACGGGAGCCACCACTGCTCATTGCTACAATAGGGATTTCTAAATCAATTGTTTTTCTTGGTTCTAGTTCAGCTCAGATCTCTTAAAATTTGTTATATATTTACAGTGCTTACTTAATGTTGTAAATCTGTTTATTATTATCATAAAAAAATTAATCGTCTATTTGGATATGAAAATAACATCGATATCTTTTTAAAATCGTTGGAATTGTAAGAGAAATACGTGAAATTTGTTGAAGTAGATTAGAAACAAAAAATTATGACGTAAAAAATATTATTTTCTGTCGAATTTATCGAATTTATTGTTCTCGGGAATCGCATACCTGAAAAATCTGATGTGCACAACACTACTTTCTTGTAGACGTATTAAATTAAATTTATACATTTTTTTTTTTAATGAAAAATACATTAAATTTTATTTCATTAAAGAGTTGTGATATTTTTTTTTGTTGGTATTGTTGAATTATTATTCATCGTTAGATTTTTTTTACAATGAGAGGTTAATAATTATTAATAAATCAATATATTTAAATTAAAAAAAAAAAGTTAAAAAAAAAAATGAAGTCGGATTCGAATCGATGTTCCTTCCCGTAAGATCCAAATATTTAATTAAAATTTTATGCTTCTAACTTTGGAACCAATGAAAATAAGTACCACTTATGATATATCATTGAAAAGATCTCCATGAGGGATTTTTACTACAGCAGTTAAGGAAAAGTGGAATTTTTTGGACACTTTTGGTTCAGTCGATTGCAATCAAAAGTGGAGGTGTACATCTAGATGTTACAACAGTCCTAAATCCAAAATTTCAATTTCCTACGGCTAATCGTTTTTGAGTTATAAGAAATACATACATAAGATTTATCGTAAAAATATTTTTAGTCAGCGATTACTAATTATTAAAATCCACAAAAATTATAAATCCACAAATTATTATAAATCCACAAATTTGAAAAAAAAATGTAAAAATGGAGATGAAATCTGATTCGAACCGATGTTCCTTCCCCTTGTAAGATCCAAATATTTCATTAATTAAAATTTCATTTTGTTATAACTCTAAAACCAATGAAAATAAGTTTCAAGTTTTAAAAAAAATATTTTGTATAATAATCACGGGAATAGAGCTCTATTTTTAACCGAGTACAAAAAAGTATATTCAACCCGTATATTTTTTTTTAATGTTTTTTCTCACGTTAATTTTCTATTAATCCGGTTGAATGGATCTTGATACATCGACGCAGCTGCTTTTTGCAGTGGTACCATGATGTTCAAAGTATTTTTTAGAAACAAAAAAAAGGTCTGAAAATTGACAAAAAAGTTTTTTTCGCCGTCCGGTGGGTAGGTAAGGATAGTGTGAATCATGATATTTTGTATGTATACGTCACGGTAGTTTAAATTACGTAGTCTTCTGTAAGGCAACTAATGTGAGTTTCTGCACAAGATATATAGCACCATTAATAAAATCATCAAAAATCGAGATATCTTGTCTTAAACTCTTTATAGCATCGGAATAAACAGTTGGAATCTTGTAATTCTACATACGTGCATTACGTTATTTGGTCTTGATGTTTGTACCATATATTTTTTTTTTTTTTTACAATCCATATTTATTTATTTTTAATCCATAAAACTTTTTTCCCTTTTTTTTATTAACACCATTTAAACTTTACGTAAGGTGTTAATTCATTGTTTAGATGCTTAGTTTTGTTTAATATCCCTGCATTTTAACATTGCTATATTGTTTGCTATTAAAAGTCATATTTTTATTACAATTTTATTATTATTTTTATTACTGCTGCCATCATCATCACATCACATCATTCTCATTATCATCATCACTAGAACCGCTCTACCAATAGAAGCGGCACCCGCAGATTTAATTAATGGAAAAGCTCTATGTATATCAGTTGAGCGTTTTGAAGAGACGGGAAATAGCTAATAAACGGCAAGCTTATCTGGCGCTGGGTGCAATTAAGCTGCATTAGTTTTGCATCACTTCACCTCTGTGATGTCATTTATTCAACGTACAACGTCACTCTTGCTGTAGCCGAGATTAAACGTTAGTTGTAACCGTCCCATACCACCGCAATGTTATTTCAGCTTTTAACCTCTGTTAAAAGTTGTAGCCACTTAAAGGTTTATTTAATGTACAATACTGCTTTAACTGCAATTTTTAAGTTTACAATTCTATTTTACCTTTTATACTACTTATAAATTTTTTATTTTATTTGTTCCTTTAAGTATTTGAATAATTGTGGCGAAAATTTATTATTTAATAATATATAACTTTAAAGTTTTTTTTTCAAGTACAAGTTATTAACTAGGCTTTTGAATCGGTCTATATATTAAGAAAAATCTGATTTGGATACCACATGACTTCCTTGTAAGCCTATTAAATTACATATACACATTTTTTTAGAATGAAAAATACATACAATTTTATTTCATTAATAACATCTGATATTTCTTCATATTTTTTTTAAATTGTTATTATTGAATTATTGTTTATCGTATTTTTTAAAAAAATAACAGGTTAATTATTGTAATTATTAATTATTCATAAATCAATAAATTTAAATTAAAAAAAAAGGTGATGAAGTCACCTTGTAAGAAGTCACCTTGAAGTCCTTGTAAGACCCAAATATTTCATTTATTAAAATTTCATTTTGCTATAACTCTGGAACTAATGCACATAAGTACCACTTATGATATATCGTTCAAAAGCTCTCAATAAGGGCTTATTGCGGCAGTTAAAATGTCCAAAATCCAAAAAAAAATGTTTTTTGGGCTTTTTTGGACATTTTTGATTCAGTCGATTGCAGTCAAAAGGGGAGGTACACAACTAGATGTTACATCAGTCCAAAATGCAAAATTTCAACTTCCTACGACTTATCGTTTTTTGAGTTATGCGAGACACATACGTACGTACAGACGTCACGCCGAAACTAGTCAAAATGGATATTTTCGTTGAAATCTGAAAACCGAAATTTTTCGCGATCACAATACTTCCTTACTTCGTACAAGAAAGTAAAAGTAGAGTAAAATGCATCATATAAAATAATAACATCAAAATTTAAAACGTTTAGTTTACAATGTGTATATGTTTTCGAATGCGAACTATTATTTTTTTATAATATTTAAAATATATAATACCATTTTAAATATGAATTGTTCAAAATTTTATCGTTTAATTTTGTTGGTTTCAAACCGTACTCGATTTTTAAATTCTATTAATCTTTCTTGTTAATTACTTATTAATGTGTAGTCGTTAAAAAATTATTCTTAAAACAAAAATAATATTAATATTTTAACTGAATTAACATAACGTTATACAGTAAACTGTATTTTTGAGAATTTTTTCAATTCTTCGTATTATATTTTTGGTTTTTCATGCACGCATGTGAGAAGCCGAAGTAGTTAAGCAATATGAAGTGAGAAATAAGTTATATATATTTGTTTCTTCACAAAAAATCGTATAACGAATAAATTATTACAGTATAAGGTTTTCCTAAAACAAGGATGGTGATATGATGCACAAATATGGGGAACTATTTGTAATAGTAACGTTAAAATCATCCAGCGGTTTCAAAACAAGGTGCTCAGAATGATATCAGGGCTCCATGGTTCGCTAGGAACGTTGAGTGACACGGTATGATGGGGTCCCACTTGTGGGTAAGGAGATAACGGAAGACTAATAGGGAGTACATATCTTAGCTGGACAAGCATTGTGAATCATCTGGTGCTGAATCTATTTAAAAATGGTAAGGAAGCAAGACGAGTGAGGAGGCTACTTGTACTGTACATCGCTTATATTTGACGGCTTGGATGATCATTGGAATGCTTGACCAAACAATCTATCTGTATGTCAAAGATAGTTTAAACTTTAAGGATCTATATTGGAATTTGAAGATGGTGGTTTACGCTTAAGTTGGCGATCTGATTATCTGCTAAAAATTCGGCGTCTTTATTGTTTTTTAACTATTTTTTTATCCCACTGTAATATTTGTGAATTTACTTGCATTACTTTAATGTTTTTTGACTATTATTTATCTGACTTTTTTATTTATTTATTAATTCCTTAATTTGTGTCATCAAAGAAAAGATGTATATTATTAATATTATATTTGAGTTGGGCTATCTTTGGTTGATCTCCCGAACACGTTGCTCTTATCCAAAAATTTTACTTATAAACAATCCTATTAGCGATCGACTGTAAAATTAAATTGCTTAAAAAAAATATTAATGTACTATTATAATTTCTTTTTATTATTTATTTTAAGTCATGTGGTGTACACATCAGATTTTTTTTACAACTTTTTATAATTTTTTCTTACTTCCGCCTCTTTTTTACATCTAATATTTTTATTGCGTTCTGTATTTTTTGTATTAATTTATTCTTTTGTACGTTTGAAGTTCTAATAATGTAATCTGTATTACAGGAATTTTTTACTTCCTTATACGAAGTAAATAAAGTATTGTGATCGCGAAAAAAATTTCGGTTTTCAAATTTCAACAGAAGTATCCATTTTGATCATCCCTGAATCAATTTTGACTAGTTTCGGCGTAACGTCTGTACGTAAGTATATATCTTGCGTATCTCAAAACGATTACTCGTGGGATATTGAAATTTTTAATGTAGGACTGTTGTAACATCTAGTTATCCCCTTTTGATTGCAGTTTACTGAACCAAAAGTGTCCAAAAAAGCCCAAAATCAAAACAAAACAAAAATTGGATTTTGGACTTTTGTTTGCAGTAATAAGCTCTCATTGAGAGTTTTTCAACGATATATCATAAGTGGAGCTTATTTTCATTGGTTTCAGAATTATAGGAATTTGGAATTTTAATTAATGAAATATTTGGATCTTACAAGGGGAACGCACATCAGTTCAAATCAGATTTCATCTCCTTTTTTTAACTGTTTTTTTTCTAAGTTTGTTTATTTTTATTAATAATTAGTAACCTCTGACTAAAATGATACGATAAATCTTATTCAATAATAACAGTAAAAATATATATATATATATATATATATATATATATATATATATATATATATATTTTAAATAAAAAGTAAATAAAATTTTATGTACTTTGCATTTTAAAAAAAATTGTATATGTAATTTAAATGGTGTACAAGGAAGTTACGTGGTGTCCACATCAGATATTTTTAACAGATTATTCATATTACTACAAGCATTTTAAATGAACTCAGTAAAATACTGAGTTGACTTTAGTACAGAAAAATCTGCTGAGAATAGTGAGTATGTTTAAAATATCATTACGCCTACATTTTGAAACATTCTCAAGTTTAAATTTAATAAATTTGTTGTTTTCACCACTTGGGACTTCTAATAATCGCAACGCTTATAAACCACCTTAGTCTTAGCTGTAGCACCAGTTTTCTTTGCGAGTAGCTTTCACTGTTTATACTATAATAAGATGTCACTTATTGGACCGAATACTGTCTACGTTTCAAATTGTTTGTCATATTGATATGATTAATATGTTTGGATCAGCTACAAAATCAATGGAAAATATTTTCTTTACTTTTTTTTTAGGAGAAAAAACCTTTGATGTAAGATGTTTATTATTCTTTATCAAATTTTACGGATTTTTTGGAAGCGTATTTTAAATTAAGATTCTCATAATGTATTTAAAATACATTGGCTATTTTTTATCTCATAATGCCAGCGGTAGTTACTCTTTTGTTAACATTGAAATTACGTAATATCAGGATTTAGATAGGTGACCCTTTATTTAAACGTCTTATTCCCGTATAACTGCTAAACAAAAAAAAACAAAGTTGCTATTTAAATCATAGAAATATAATGTTAAATTAGTTTATATTTACAAGGACATTTTTAATTATTCATTTTGTACTTTTTTTTAAGTTCCGTCTAAAAAAATGTTTAAATTCTAATTTTACGTTAAATTATATCATTTTACTTTGCTGTACCTGTCTGTATCTCCACCCAGTTGTATAAACCGTAATTAAACAGTACGTGAAATAAATAATTTAGCTATTGGGGGATTTGATTTTTTCTGTTTATTTTTTACACACGGTGTGCATATATAATTCCGCCTACAGGTATCTAAAATACAGCGGTTTATTTGATCCGATGTAGTGTATGTATAAATAATTTTATACATGAAAATAGGGTTATAACTCAATCCCAAACGTTCCCTGTTGATGTTGTTGTTGTTGTTGTTATTGTTGTTGGCGCAACTGTGCTTTAGCGTGTTACGTTACAGATAGATGCCCTTTGCATTGTTAATAGGTGGAGAGATCAGAGCCCGCTGCACTGATTGTGTACAGGGTTATACTGTGGACCTGATACGTGTTCATTCCATTACTGCGCTAATTGCATGTGCACTGAATCCCATGAGATAAACTGCAGATCTTCCAGTTACCGATTTCATATTGCTTCAATAATTTCATGTTTTTGTTATAAATTAAGTGGACCGGAAAATGTTTATAATTCGTCCGAAAAAGAGATTTTAGGTGAAGAAAAAATAAGATTATATATATATAATTATTTTAATGTCTGAATTGTATTAATAAAAAAAGTCCACGATGAAATCTATTATTTTTATTTAACGTTAAAATAATTCTGTTATATGGATGTTGAATCACAAGCTAGGGTTACGGAGAGTGAAGTAAATATTTGTATCCAACTATATGAAAACAGTTACCTGTACTGAAAATCATAATGAAAACAAATTTAAATTTTCCTGTTAGAGAACTAATATCTTTAGTTAGAATATCAATATCTTTTATCAAGGAAATAATTTATTTAATTTCATGGATATTTCTCTTGAACCGCAATGAAATCTGGAAACGTGGTTCCTCTCAAAATTGTTTATTCTGCGCTTTACGGTTTCAAATACAGTTAATTCTAAAACGTAAATTTATTTAAGATTTGGTCTGTCTAGAAAAATAGTGGAACTATATTTAATTTTGTCGTTTCAGTCAGAAAGTAAAATCCTTGCTTCGTCGGATTATGCTTTTTTAGATTCCTGCGTAGATAATTTTCTATCTTCATTTATCTTGGACCATTTATTGAACAGATGTAGTTCCAGATGATTGACTATCACAAGTGTAGTAGAGGTTTTGTTTACAATCTATCTCTTGTGTTACGGTGTAATATTCTTTCGTTTTATGTTTAAATAAATGCTACTATAAACACAACTGAACTGATGATTCAACAAGTCGAATATATCTATGTTTTTGGAACTTAAAATAATAGATTTCTTCTTGCCGTACTCGGCAGGAAAATATTCCCTTTCAAAAACAACATATTATAAAGGACGCCATAACTATATTTTTCTGAAATAGAATAGAAATAACCGAATTCCTAAGGGTAAAAAGGAGCAGCATTGTATTGAGTGTAAAACTAAATTGACAGTTTTTACCATTTTATAATATAGCAGCTTAAATTTCTGTTTAAAGTGACTTTTACATTTTGCAAATCAGTCAATTATTTTCTATTCTAATGACTTCTGATATCTTCTGAACATCCTATCCTTCCTTCTGCCTCATACCCTCTAGTGCGCTATACATCATAAATCATTTTTTGTAAACCTATCCAGTTACGATTTCGATAGATCGGATCAAATTGCATACTACTTTTTTTTTTTTTTGTAAAAATAACTAGATTTTTGAGGAACTGGTCCGAGGAATCCTACTGAACTGTCATTTGGAGCCTTGGCATTAATTTATGGTGCCGTTTCAGCACATTGCAGATTGGAAAAGTTAAAATCTGAGTCTGGTTCCAATGATATGCTTTCGACTGCGTTTGTAATTGGAACTTCTCCATAATCTGGTTACCAATAATGTCTCAGTGGTATTTACCAAACCTACTAGTTTCCCCATTTTGCAGAAATATTTCTCAAAAGTTACATTCTGGAGTAAGAGTGGAGAGGATAATTAATATCTGTTAACAAATTCCTTATCTTATTAATGTTGAAGTTTTAATTATACTCGCAAGCGTCTAGAGCTGAAGCACCCGGTGTCAGTTCTCAGGAACAAATAACTATCCTTCTCTTGATTACATTAGGGTTTTTGGTATAATGTTTATGTTCTGGAGTACTCGTAATCAAATTTTCATAATTGAGAATGTAACAAATTTTTCATTACCTACATCTACACATTTGTTAAGACTTGAAGTTTCTTCTATTAGGACATGTTTAAAACATGTTACTTTGTAATTACTACTTAAAAGTTTTCAATTTTAACTGTAAATTTTTACCATCAACTTTACGTTATTTTTTATGACATTTGCGGGCATAGGACTGCTGTGGTCATTTACACCAAATGGAAATTTTTAACGTTGTAAAATGCTATGCCTGACTGGGATTCGAATCCAGAACTTCAGGATGAAGGTTTAGTTTTATTAACTTTTATGCGAGATATTATATTTTTAATCGGCACTAGTAATTTTCACAAAATTAAAGAACAAATTGAAAAAAGTAATAATTTGTTTAGTTTAAAGAACTAAAAAATTTCGAGTGTGTTTTCTCTCATTATTTCGATATAATCTAGTTTATAAACCCATTTAATTACGCTATAATAAACAAAATGAAAGTAATCAAAGTCTAAAAGATTGTATGAGAGTAGTTATATAAAATAACTAGCTATTAATTCCCAGGAAGCAAAGAATAACTAAGAAAAGATCTGGAAACCAAAGATCATCTCCTTTTTTTGAAATTGATACATTTATTAAAGTTATGATTTTTGTTTGTTGAAACATAAAAAAATGTTTTATGATTGTTAGTAAAAATTTGTGAATTGATTTCATTCATTTCGTATGAAATAACCACATGCAGTATTGAATAATTTGGTAAAAGTTTTAAACGATGTATGGTTTTAAAAATTGGCGTTTCTAAAATAGATGTTTAGGTATAGTTCAATAACTTGTATTATTTCGTCATATTAAAATGTGGTACCTGTTAAAATTTCTCTAACGTGTCGTAAATAGTTCATATAAGGCAGAAACAAATGTTTTTCTTTATGACGTAGGATTAGGGGATACATTGTCAACATTAGTTAGTCTTTGTACTTAATTATACATTTGAAATGAATGGTTAATCTGTTATTTTTACTAGGTAAAAAAATAAATACAAATATAATTTGTTAAAGAAAAATGTTTCACGGTCGTAAAAATATCAGATTTTGTAGTTTATCCTTTTTAGCATCCCTATTTCCATTTCAATCAGTTTATATATATTTATAAACGAAGTACGAGGACTGTTCAAAAAATACGCAGACTAATGTCATAAAACATGAAGTACTTTATTTAGAAGTTACTTGTCTGGGTCCCGTTCAAAGTACTCTCCTCCCCGACGCACACACTTATCCCAACGGTGTTTCCACTTTTGGAAACCGTCCTGGAACGCTTCTTTTGTGATCTTCTTTAGTTCCTTCGTCGCATTTGCCTTAATATCGGGAATCGTCTCAAATCTTCTTCCTTGTCTTTTGAGTTTGGGGAACAAGAAGAAGTCACAAGGAGCGTGGAAGGTAAGTAGGGTGGGTGGGGAAGAACAGTGATCGAGTGTCTGGCCAAAAACTCACTTCTGAGGTCTGAGTGGGCTGGAACGTTGTCGTGATCAAAAAAACCAGTGGTGTATCTTCAATTTTTCGGCCAAAATCTTGTAACATGATCCAACTGATATTCCACAGTCTTCAGTAAGCTCTCTGTTGGTCAGACGTCGATTTGCCCGAACCAGGGTGTTGATTTTGTTTGCGTGTGAATCGTCATTTGACGTGGAAGGACGTTCAGGACGCTCATCGCCTTCAATCGACTGACGACTGTCTTTAAAACGTCCATGCCACCTAAAACATGCTTCATAACAACGTCGCCGTAAGCAATCTTCAGCATATCAAAAGTTTTACTCGCAGTTCAACTCTTTGCTCGTGATAGCAAGTCACTCATTCTAAAATCCGCCAAACGAAAAAAACACACTTCACAACCGCGTAGCTAAGCAACCAATAATGATATTTGCAATAAAAAAACTGCGTTGTAATCAGCTGATCTGTACGAACATGGCAACGCCAAACGGGTTTGACTGGAACCAACTGGACCCGAGCAATTCAAACAGTCTACGTATTTCTTGAACAGACCTCGTGTATATATATAAACAGTGAGTACAAATAATCCATAATTAATAGTCGATAATTAACTTATTAATCTAACTAATCAATTAATTATCTATTAATTAATTAATTAATTATTAATCCAGTAATTTATTAGTCCATAATTTAATCCATAGTAATTACCCATCTATTTCTAGTATTTTATCTAAATGTACAGGAAAATTAGACAGACTAAATGTTTAAGTCAAACAACACATAAAAGATTTTTATTATTTTTTTAAAATTAATTAACACACACCCGTGAACAGGTATGTGTTTACGCAGCCGATTGTTTTTACTGGATATTTTTATCGTCTGTGTATGTTGTTTTGCAGATCTTTACAAAGATAAGGTTTTTACGTCTGTTTCGACTGTGTTTTAACGGAGGATCTTCTTACTTCCAAAATTTCTCTGTACTTTGATTTTGTCCCGCTTGATTATTGCTCCTTGTTTCCGTCCTTAAAAATTTCTTCCAGACATCTACAAAAGTACTTCCCTGCTTTGTCAGCTCTTCTTTTCTAAGAACCTTTACGCGGCTTTTATTCTTACTAACCTCTTCACTTCCTTCCTATGCTTCATTCCTTCTGTCCTATTTTTTCTCTGTATCCATCATTACATCTCAAACGATTCAATTTTCTTTTGTAACTCTTCCATAACATCCTGGTACCATGTACATGTTACAAATCATTATTTTTTCAATTTTTTTTCCGTGTCCCAGATGTTCCATCTTTACTTTTTTCTTTAGAAAATATGCTGAAACAAAGAGGTTAGCAAAAGATAGAACAAAGTGCAGAGCACCAACCATGACCTGCCCGGATGGCAGAATACTATGAATGAATGAATAAACGAATTTATTTTTTGATTAGTTTTACATCTGCCTTTATCTATCTTCCTTGATGATTAACGGCTGCTGTATGATATATATGATAACTATTACATATAATGCAAAATGTCAGTTGGGATACCCTGACCTCACGTTTATTTTTTATTTTTTTTACGCCAATTATTATAATTTGTTTTCATAATATATTCATATTTTTAATGATAAATTTTTGATTTGCTTTTATTTTAAATTAACTACATAATCCGTTCCATGGTAGGTTTGAAATTCTTGTTACATAAAGATATGATATCACTAGAAAGATTTTGTCGACCAAAAGTTACGTCACAGGAGCTGAATTTTTTTCAGACATGTAATATATGAAATAGTAATTTAAATTTGAGCCAATTAAAAATAAAAATCCTGAAAAAATAAATTTACGTTACTTTACCACGGTCTTATTATACTGGTTTATCAGGTTCTTAATCCAAGGTAAAAATCCATTTGTTTAATAAAGCTTTTGGAAAGGAATTGTATGATCTAATTTTTGTTTTCTAATTGTGTTTTTTTACTTTCTTCGTATACAATTTTAACAGTTTACTTTCTAATAATTTGATTTAGATTTATCTATTAAAAATGTGTGTTTCTCCTTTTTTATGTTGCTTCTTAGTTTAATTGGGCCGAATCGGAATGATTTTCTTCTTTTTTTTCTCTACATGTAGTTACAATGTTACATTCATTTATCGTTTATAAAAAACTTCTTTGTAACTACTATTAGAATTTTTATCTTCATAACTGCTGTAGTTTTACAAAAGATATAGTGCGTGTTTTTAATAAATAACGATTGTAAATTTTTCAGCGAATCTATTAGATACATTAAACGGTATACATAACCCATACAAAAAAGTTACATGAGGGGGATGCTTACTATTACTGCTACTTTACTGACAACGCGATAGGCTCGTCCGAATATAAATTGCCCTCCGTGCGGCTATACATCCTTGTGAAACTTCAGTTTTTAGCCCAAAAGATTTATGACGCCCTAGAAAGGATTTGTGCCCGGTATAAAAAAAAAAAAGTTAAGCAATCCCTTCAACCAAAGCCGGTTTTCCTTATAGCGTTTTTCAAGCTTGCCATCCGCATCCGCTTTACTAAACAGATTAGACCAGTTTATTATTCATCAGCGATCTTCTGAAATCAGCTCCCTTTAATACAATGCGTATTTTTATTTCTTTAAAATATATCCTTATATGATCTTTGAAATCTTTTTTAAGTTGGTATTTATTTTTATTCCCTACGTCTTGGCATTCAGTTTTAAAAATGTTATTCATTTATAATCCCGTATTTTGCTTTATTTTGTTGTTTACCCAGATCATCTAGTACTTCAGAAATTAAATAATTTCTTAATATAAATGAGTTCATAAAAATTTTATTTTGTATTTAAGTTCATTTCATAATAATATTAATATCCGTTCAGGCAATATGGGTTGCCCCGGATACGGATTTTTATTTTACGCGTTGTCGTACTTAGTATATAAATATAAGTGGTACGTATGTGGTCAGTTGAATAGTAGCCTATGTCATATATAAGAGTGTTAGTTGTATTTATCCGTTATTATACAATAAAAGAAATTCTAATTTACTCATGAATACTACTGTATATTGAAATCTATTAGGATGCTCACGGTCGAGTTGCGTATTGTCATATTCGCTTTGTTTTCTTCCCCTTATCACGTACCCTTTGTTCGGGTGATGAATCATGACCGCCATCTCGTTATATCCCTTTACCACTCCTTCATTACCCTTTCTACTTCCACATCACTACTAATAATATTCTCTTTAACTTTATCCAGCCACCTGTTTCCCGGTTTACTTTTTAATGGACCCGAGTCGTCTAGGTTGTCTTTTAGAAAAGACGTCGTGAAATGTTAAAATTGAACTACCGGGAAAAGAGGTAAAATACGCCTTTGTTTTAACGCGTAAATTACTATAATGTTTACAGGCTTTCTTCAAATAAATAAATTCAAATCCGACGCCAATCTCTGTGGCGGAGTGGTAGTATGTCAGCCTTTCATCCGGAGTTCCCGGGTTCGAATCCCGGTCAGACATGTCATTTTTCGTACGCTACAAAATTCCATTTCCATATCCCACGCACAAGCTTATGTGGCGATATCATCAAGAGAAAAGAACAGATTTAAATTCGACTCAACAGTTGTTCACAACTTATAATGGTTCTTCAGAGACAAGATTTTTCTTTCATGGTGAATATTATTTTTTATTTATGATATTTTCTATTAAATTACATTTTAGAGGGAGGTATAAAATCACTCAGCATCCCTGTACTCATCAGTTCCCTGAACTCATACAGGGAACTTAAGGTACCCACTTTCAGAACATCGCAAAACACAGCATCAAATCGTTGCTTCTTAGGAAAACACCAGGATTTGATGATCGAGATCTGTTTCACGTGTGGAATCTTCCAGTATAATATATTTCGTAACATCATCGGGCTGTTGATCCTACAACACATACGCAAAGGATTGTATAGGGTTGATAAGAAAGTAATTTCCGTTTTGTTGTTGAAATAAACCTGAATTTTTTCGTACAAAAAATAAAATTTAATCAATTATATATTTTCTATTTTGTACGAAGACCTTTTTCCGTCTTTGTGGCAATTTTATGATTCCGCGCTCGTAGAACTTCCGGCCCTTATCAGCAAAAAACTGAACTGTGTTATTTTGTATCATCATCATTAGTGAAAGTTTTATCATTCAAGAGTTTTGCAAACTCCGAAATAAATGATAATGTGTTGGTACAAAATCAGGGCTATTTGGGGGATGAGACAACTTTCCGACCGAGCTCCAATAATTGTCCACGAATTACCAAAAAATGTGTGAGATCTTGCATCGTATTGGTGAAACACGATTCCTTAGCGATTTGCCAATTCTGGCCGTTTTTATTCGATTGCTTCTTCCAGTCTCATTAGTTGTTTACATTTAACATCTGAATTTACCGTATGGTTCCTTGAAAGCAGCTCACATACAATACCAGCAGCTCAAAATAACAACACGTTTGTAATCCCACCGATTTAATGCGATTCGGCCTTCGATGTGGCTTGTGCCGCGTCATCACGCTTGGACCGTGATCGTTTCCGATTCATTTTATTGTAGACGATCCATTTTACATCAACGGTGATGATTCGTTTCAAAAAAGGGTCGTCTTCATTCCGTTCTCGATGCATATCGCGAATATCGATTCGTTGTGTTAAGAGACTCTCTTTCAATTCATGCGGAACCCAAATATCGAACTTCTTAACGAGTCCAAGACATTAATTTTAATTTTTAATCGTTTTGCGCGATACATTTAACCTCTATGCAATCTCACGCACAGTTATATGACGATCTGATTCAATTATGGCTTTGATTTGACCTTCATCGACTTAAGTAGGTCGACCAGAACGATGGTCATCTTTAAATGAATAATCTTTAGAACGTAATTTTTTTAAACCGATTCTGACACATGCGTTCTGTTAAGCAATCTACACCATAAACTTCACATATCTCTTGGTGAGCCTTAGCAGCCTTCTTGCCTTTACTGAAAAGTGTAATATGTCGAAAATCTACATTTTTGCGATCCACGTTAAAATTGACCATAAACTAACAGGTACAAACAAAATTACCCGCAATTTGCTCCTAAAGTATGGTAAAAGTGACAGCTATCAAATGCCAAAAGAAAATGTCATAACATTCAGAGAAGTCCTTCAAAACATCATAAAGTTATCTATTTATAAAAACCGAATATACTTTCTTTCCAACTCTAGTAATTAATGAATCTTAATGTTTAAAAGCGCGTTGTAAAGATTCTAAAGAATCTATTGATAATTTAAAAATGTATTATTTTCTTTCGTTTCATTTCTATTAATATTAGGTATTAAAATTAATTAACCGGTAGGTTTTGAAACTTTTATACTGCTTTTAGGTGAAAATTTTAAAAATAAAGACACGATTCACATTTTCTATACGTGGAAATAAATATTAATACACAAGTAATTTAACCTTTTATATAATATATAACGTAATATTTAATTCAATTAGATTACAATAAAAAGGAACGAAGATGAATAAAATGGAAACTGTGGTTAGTTTGCGGTAATCGTTTTAATTTCAGACAGTCGAGTCAGTGTTGCAAAGCAGCTGCCTGCTGGGTCTGTTATCTAAATTCACCTTTTAAGGTCAGTCGCAACCGTGCTACTATCACCTCTATAATCCTCTTAACCAAGAATAAAAGTAATTGCTATCAGAAGCCTCCAGCTTTTCGTCATGCCACTCTTAATGTCTGTCCTCATTAACTTTTCTCTTCTTCCTCTTTGTACCTTAAACCGGGAAGGAAAACGAAAAGTTAATTTTTGTAAAAGGAAACCTTTATTCTGTTTAAAATTACTGTCTGCTTCTGTCCGCTTTGTGTTGTTAATGTATTCTGTTATTAATTTACAAACGCTATGCTCCGTTCTTTCTTTTCAAAAGTAAATGAGAAACTTTAATTATGTGCTACGTATATATACATCGTTTAAACTTTTATAAGATTCATTTTAATATTATGCATATTTCTTCTTTTTTACAAATTCTTGTGAAGCAGATGTAAATTATTATTCTTTTTTCTTTCGGTTTGTCATTAAATCTTCTTAACTTTTTCTTTACTTACAATCTTAAATATAGATTAATCTATTAATATTATTACAGGTTTTAAGATAAAATTGTTGGTGAAATAAAATACTCCTTTCCTTTATAATGCGGTGGCTCGTCCAATGACCTTTTTTTCAAACGGGTAAATATATCTAGAGAGAAAATATTACTACAGTACCACTTTAATTTGGAAACTTTTCGATAGAGTCTTATCTTTTCGTAATGCTGATGCTTTATTTTGCACAAAACATTAAATTTAATTTTTTTTAAATTAGTTAATTAATAATAATAAATAATTTATTTTTACCGCGGTGTTTAATTTACATTCTGTTCCAATTTAACCGAGCCATTAGTAAATTTGAATAAAAAATGACATGCAGAGAGGGATTTCGTCTCAGAGCAATGTATATGTTTGCATACGCATACATATTTTATACAGCATACATAAATATATATACAAAGATGAATCCAAAGAAAGTTTAACAAGTTCAGAACATAAAAAGAAAAAAAAAACCACCAAAAAATAGTCTTATTAATCACAAAAAGAATAACTAATCAAATACAGAATCAGTAAAACAAATCAACGAACCAACATAAGTAAGTGGCGAAATGAAATTAAGAATTTTGATGATGCACAACACCCTAGGGTAACTGATTCACCTCAAATCTCGGGGAACTTACACATCTAATATATGCAGTCGCTTTAGTGGCCTAACGTCCTCGCTACTGTTTTCTAGGAGGTTAACCACGAACCAGATCGCAGAGTTGTTCAGTCTCATTTGGTATCTTGTAACGAATCGCCGTATCTCCTCTCGAACGGTTGGAAATCCCAAACAATAGTGTATTTCAGTGTTTTTCGCAAACCACGGACGGCGTTTATATATTAATAATTATTAATTATAATAATTTACTACTAATTGATTTACTGTAAAAAAATTAATGTTATTAAAAAAAACTATCCAGATTTTTATGATACTAACTAGCTGTATCCGTCATCGTCTGGACAGAGTTTGTTCTTTGTAAGAAATTATACGTGCTTTCTTTGTATTTTTATTGCAATTTTTTTTATAATTGAAGTTGATAAAGTAAAATAAAATATTTTAAATTATCTTCAAATATTAAGATATCTTCAAAATATCTTATTATTTTAAGATAATCTTCAAATAATAATAATCTTCAAAATATAAGTCGGAGTTCATCATCATTTCGTTTATTTGTTTTTCGTTGCCAGTCATTTAATTTCTCTTTGGTTTGATATAATTCTTCTCATCTTAAGTTGCGTACACTCTTAACCTTTTCTGCCTGTTTATATTTTCTCTTAATTTTTTTATTCCTTCCTTGACCTTAACATTTTCTTATTCATCTTCTTGTTTTTTTGTGATATATTTCTTCATGTTGTCTTTCTTTATCCTGTATAATTGTTTCTTTTTCATTTTTGATTCTTTATCAAATAATCCAATAATAAAAACTGAATATTTTACACTGTAAGGTAGAAACTAACATTTGTAACCAATATACCGGAGACTACTAAACGGAATAGTTTAATTATTATTAACTTTTATTTATACGACACACCAGAAATCTGAAACTTTTTATTCTTCATCAACTCACGAATATACGAATATTGATCTAGTAATACGCGTAATAAACAGACTTTCACTCTATCCTAATATAATGTTAAGATTGTTGAATTAATAATTGTATAAATATTTGATGTTAATAATGAAGTGTAGCAAAATATGTGTACATACAATTTAGTAGGCGTACAAGGTAGTCATGTGGTGTCCACATCAGATTTGTTTTATAAAAATTACATCGATAAAAACCTATACAACCAAATGAAATTTAACATTTACATTGCCGTTATTCAGATTATTAGAAATTATGTTATCTAATTTTATCTATTTTATTAGTTAAATAAAAGCGTGGCGCAGTTTTTATAGCAATGTTTTCGAATAAGTATTTATAGACATTTGCTGTATTTTAAAATATATTTTTTGTATAATGAGGGTGTAATGAGGGGGTATATATATATATACTTTATTTATCTGTAATAAAATAACTCAAGTTTTAATTCTTTGATGGTTCAAATTTGCACCGGGATGACTTTTAAGGGTTAACACGATTAAAAATAAAAATTAAATTTAGAAATCTTGCACAAAGTTATTACATTTTGACGGTAATCTGAAAGATTATTAATTATTATCATTATTATAATTGTAATCGTAATTATGATTTCATTAAATAAAAATTCATAATTTATTAAAATGAAACTTTTAACAGAATGAGTGCATTCAATTTGGCTTAGATTACAAGCAGAATTCGAAGATGAACTTCAACTATGTGAGAACACGTACAAAGAAAGCGAGTGGGTTCATTTTCCCAGATTGTTACTTGTAGCTAGTCAGTATCAACTGGAGAGGTTCCAGCACACCTTTCCGCCTGCTCGCGTCGTTATTGAAAATGAAAATGAAGATTAATTGTAAAAATAAATATTGTGTTGTTTTAAATAAATTATAAAACCTGCGCCCGCTTTTATTTAACTAAATATTTTCATTACCTTTAATTTAAAAATGTAATAGTTACATTTATTTATTTTTTATTTATTGGTTATTTATTCTATATTTATATAATTTATTTTTTACTTTTCAGTGCATTTTTATATTTGTTAATATATTATATTTTTTTGTTTAAAATTCTCAATTTGATTTAATTCGTATTTTTTACTTTTTAGAGGGTTTTTCTAAATTTTTTCCTTTTTATATTAGTTAAATAAAAGCTTTTTTAAAAAATAATTTCTTATATGTAATCAAGTATATTTTTGTAACTTTTGTATTTGTTTTTTTTTTATCTATATTTTCCGTTTTTCCCTTGTTTTTCAGTATACTTTAAAGATGGAAATTTGTAAATTGCAAATTTTAGGATTGTTTTTCAAAATAAAAATAATACGTAGAATGTTTTTTTCCTTGTAAATAATGTTTATTATCTGTCATTTTCAGTTACTTATATTTATGTATACAACATATTCCTTAGAATTTTTTTTCGAGTTTTTTAAAAAAAATATAAAACTTTTCTTTACGATTAATATCATTGTCACACAATATAAGTTTTTAATTATATAGTGTACAACTATCACGTAATTTTCTTGGTTATATTTTAAGTTTTTCATATTCCAGTCTTTTGCAAATCATGGCATTTTAAGATATTTACTTCCCCACTTTCGATCCGTTGCTCTCTTTATAATTTAACTAGTAATTTTTTAGAACTTCAAGCTTAGACTTCATCATGTAAGGCTAGGTCATGCCAGCGTCTTTAATGAACAGAATAGAGAAAATAGAATGATTTTTCGCTTTTAATAATAATAACAGTCTGAGAGGTGGTACGTCATCACAATCGCATAAGAATTTTTGTTGTGAAACGGATTTAGTTACTTTGTATAAACTTCGAGTAATGGTTCATCTATCTTGGATTAATTTGAAAGTTGTGATTATGTTACGATCAGTTATTTTCATCCAGTTTGAGACCTAATTATTTATATTTGTGTCCTTCCATTACTTTTCTCATTATTGCTTGTGCAATGACGATCAATACTTTTATGTAAAAGATTATTTGATGGCATGTTTCAATTCAAACGATTACCCTATTCTGTAAATCAGCTCATAGGTAAATAAATATATAGCCTATTGTAGTCTGGTCGATTCATAGTAATTTATTGTACAGATTAAATCAGGAATAGGTTAGCTGGCTACTTAAAAAAAAGGAACTGTCCGATTAAGTGAAACCGTGGTAAAATTTGTAGTCACTTATAAAATAAAAATAGATCTGTTTAAAGTTTACAAATTAAAAATCGTCACAAAATACGTAGTTAATTTAAAATAAAAAAAAACTTTTTAAATTTCATAGAATAATAATTAAAAATAACAGTAAATTATTTAAGTACAGATTAAACGGAGGTGGGAATGCTGTCGGAATAATTGTCAGTCGTGCACCTCTGGATCTTCTCCATCGGAAGAGGGAGGAGATGTACAGGGCACATGTAAGGCTGATGAGGAAAGGCATCCACAGTTAGCAGGAGAGATAAGATTAGTCGAAGAAGGGCAGGTGGATCCCCGAGACTGATCCCGAACCTCCAGAGATGCCTGGCCCTTATAACCGGAAACTTGGATACTAGTTGACCCAATTCCTTGTCGGTCACGGATGTATTAAGTCATTCCTCTGCGCGCGGACGTTGAGTCTCTCCGCGGAAGGCGTTTTGCAGGCAGGAAGAGACCACAAATCCCACACTGTTTGCAATCGATTCCTGCAGTATAGGGAAACGTGCCGAAGAGAATTCAGCGAGCTTACTCCAGAGAATATAACTGGGGTAATGCTATGCTGCAGATCGAGCGGTCGTGGCACACGGTATCAAAAACCTTAGTTAAGATTATGACGGAAGAAGTACTGGAGTAAAAATTCGCCTTGGAATTCATATGAAAACAGACCCGGTCTCAAGGTGAAGATACAAAAAAAAAGAATAGGTTAAATGGAGGTGCAGAATATTTAAGCTTAACAATTATTTTAAAAATTTGTATTTACGCGAATTAAATTAATATTTTTATTATTCACTAATATTGTTAAATAAAATTAATATTAATTAACATTTTGTAATATTATAACGTCTGGAAAAAATAATTATTTCTAATTAAATCAATAATTATTGACTTGAGTTTTCTTTACAAATAATATTAAATATATATATATATATATTTATTTATTTTTATTCCATAAATTAAAATATAAGGGAATTTTTAATATCAAATAGTTATTTTCTGATAAGCAACCGGTTTAAAAACTAACTCTATTACTGGTTATTATATACGATAAAGAGTATTGCATTAAACGAATTTATTTCATTGTTATAAATTTTTTATTATTTGTATTGTTAAGTAATAAAAAAATGAAAATTAATAAATAATCTACAAATTAAGGAAACTGCGATTAATTTTACATTAACACGTCTTGCTGTAATTAAAAATTTATCTGCTGATATTCTTTTCTTCTCGTTTTATTTGTAAGCTAACAGTTGTTTGCCTTTTTTCACTATAGTTAACATCCATAATTCAGAAACAAAGGCTATCATTATTATCAAACGGCATTAAATTCTCTTTGTGTACAACGTTAAAGTACGTTGCACGTGAATGTAGCAGACGACTGTTTTTGTCGAAGGTAATAATAGCATTCGTGTTTTACTTTCAGTTGAAAGCAGAGATAGATAAATTGTCAAAGGCGTATTGCTCATTGTCACCCCGTCCTAGCGTAGCAAAATCTTCTCTTCTACCGAACTTGTAATTACATGCATTCCAACTAACGTTAGCTCCAATCAGATGCAACCGCTGTCAAATGAGCTGCCCGCATTGAACGTCATCACTTTGTTGTCCCCTTTATCTAAAGCAGTAATGCATAATGTAAACTTTTGTCGAGTACTGAAAACTTTACGGCTTGCTTTTACTCACCGGTAATCTAGTTACATGTACTCGAATTGTCGGTTTCTGTGAAATATCCCAATATCAGCATTGCTTCTATCTGTAATGAATTATTGTATGCGATTGTCGTGTATTATCAACACTAGCAGTTAGAACTTGTATGTCCGTTCTAAATTATAAACTTATACGGAATCTAGCTTAATTAATTAAAGCTTTCGCGTCTTCTATCATTAACTAAAATATTTTTTTAGCCGGCTTCTTAGAATAATTTTATAAAATATTTCAAGGAGAATTTGATTTATATACGTTAGTTAAAGTAAAAAATAATTAGAAATTTAAAAAAATTACCCAATCCCAATTTCTAAGGTAAATAGATTACGGGAATTCCTCGTAAAAAAAGGAAGTTTAAATTTAAGCCAAACATAACCTACGCTTGCTATCTTCATCTAATTAACGTTACATATACAAATTATATTATTATTCTCCAACACTGGAGGTGATTAATCAAATTCACCGCATTTATAAAAAAAATTATTCAATTTTCAGCATTTTATAAATTGAATAAGGTCAATCAGGATATACAGAATATATTAACTGCATGGATGAACGATAATGATACAAATAAATTATCAGATGGTTTGCCCTTTGTTCAATTTGTTTATTAAAATAGTTTTATTTTACCTTCACCATCACTATCAGTGCATGCTGAATGCGGTGAATTTGATTAATCGCCTCCAGTGTTGGAGAATAATATATATAATTTGAATAATTAACATTAATTATACGAGGTTGGCGAGCGTCTTTGGCTTAAATTTAAACTTCCTTTTTTTCTTTTCTGATGGTTTCTAGTAATTTATTTGCCTTAGAGACTGGTATTGGGTGTTTTTTTTTAATCTCTACTTATCGTTTCGACTCTCACCAGAGCTTATCTGTGCTTATCGATGTTACCGGTGAAGGTCAGAATGTATAATAATATAGGCAAATATTTCGGTCCTTCCCCAGTGTCGACTTTTACCGAAGAATATTGATTCTCTAATTTCGGTCTTTTACGGCAATATATATATTCTCTTTTTTGGGGGATGGACTAATTATCGCTCAAACTTGTTTTCAAAATTTTGTTGAAATGACACTATGTAATTAAAATATTACATAACACGATGGACATGAAATTAAATACGGCTATTGTTAATATTTCTTGAAACCTATAGTTTTAAAATTGAATTTTTTACTGTACATTTATTTTTTCTTATGCATTTTAAGCATAATAATAAAAAAAAAAATTATTACTTAAAAAATTGTTGCAAACAAATTAACCAATACTACCCTACCCATTAATTCTTGTTAAGTACGCATCAACCGACCGGTCCGTTGTAGTGGTTGGCATTCGGTACTCTAGATTAACTAAACTTGGATTCAACTCCTGGCAAGGCATTTTTTTCTCGTTTACCGATATCACCGATTTTATCCTCGTTTAAATTGTTATAAGTAGCACGTTTAATGTAATACGAATTCAAGAGCGAAGTTGATTTTAGTGAAATAAAGGATTTAATTTTTAATATTACTGAAAAATGTTCCATTTTTTAATAAACAGTATATACGACAGAGAGATTCCTCCCTTTTAATGACTGAATACTGCTTTTTTTTCTTCAATGTAGTCATTAAAAATAGAAGAAATGTTCATGAATTTTAGACTATAATCATCTCCCAAATATAATAAAAGTATTTTTTATGTTTTTTAAAAATTAGTTTATTGAAAGACTTAAAATTAAATTTATACATATTATATAATAAATATTAAGGAAACAGAGAATTTTTGTAGGAAAATATTTTTATTGTCGAGTGAAGGATTTGTCCTGAGCATAATAAAATTTATCCAGATTGAATTTTGTACTAGTCTATTCTTATAATTTCTTTAAAAGTTTTCAAAGAACTGTTTTTGAAAACCTGCTAACACGCCCGGGTGGTCCTTAAACCATTGATACTGTTTGGTTGTGGAAATTTAATTAAACCATTAAAGCAAAATGTTCATATTACATTTCATCCCATACTACATTATAAAATGTTTCAAGTTGTCATGTCGTTAAGTACGTCATAACTGTAAGTCGTTATATAACGAGTTACAGTTTAACTTCGTCATAATCTGAGTACTGCTTCGTTGCACACAAATTTAAATATTTGGTAAGTACTTAAATACATAAGAAAGAAGCCGTAATAAGAAAGGGAGTCCGATCCCTAGGATCTTCCCTATCCCCTTTACTTTTTAATCTTGCTATTAATTGCTATTTAATTGCTATTCTAAATTTGTTTAAAACTAGCAATTAATGACGTTAAAGAACTATTTAGATCCGGAGTAACAGTACAAGGTGAAAAGATAAAGATGTTACGATTTTCTGATGATATAGTAATTCTAGCTGAGAGTAAAAAGGATGTAGAAGAAACAATGAATGGCATGGATGAAGTCCTACGCAAGAAATACCGCATGAAAATAAAAAAGAACAAAAGGAAAGTAATGAAATGTAGTAGAAATAACGAAGATGGACCACTGAATGTGAAAATAGGAAGAGAAAAGATTATGGAGGTAGAAGAATTTTGTTATTTGGGAAATAGATTTACTAATTATGGACGAAGCATGAGTGATATAAAATGCCGAATAACACAGGCGAAACGAGCTTTCTGTCAGAAATATAATTTATTTACATTAAAAAATAATTTAAATGTCAGAAAAAGATTTTTGAAAGTATATATTTGGAGCGTCGCTTTATATGGAAGTGAAACTTGGACGATCGGAGTACCTGAGAAGAAAAGATTAGAAGCTTTTGAAATGCGGGGCTATAGGAGAATGTTAAAAATCAGGTGGGTGGATAAAGTGACAAATGAAGAGGTGTTGCGGCAAATCGATGTAGAAAGAAGCATTTGGAAAAATGTAGTTAAAAGAAGAGACAGACTTATAGGCTACATATTAAGGCAACCTGGAATAGTCGCTTTTGTATTAGAGGGTCAGGTAGAAGGAAAAAATAGTGTAGGCAGGCAACGTTTGGATTATGTAAAACAATTTTTTAGGGATGTGGGATGTAGGCGGTATACCGAAATGAAACGACTAGCACTAGATAGGGAATCTTGGAGAGCTGCAACAAACCAGTCAAATGACTGAAGACAAAAAAAAAAACTTTAAAACTTTCCCAATTTTTCTTTTTCATTTTTTTATTACAAATGAATTTAATTGTAATTGTAAGTTATTAATAAAAGTAATAAAATATTCTTAAGAAAACCGAGTTGGAATTTTAATTTATTAATTTATAAGTAAAATTTATGATTTCTGTAATTAGAAAAAAGGAATATTAAATTTTTAATATGATTTGAAGTACAAATAATTTATTTGTACGCCATTAAAACCTTTTTATTAATTGAAAAAAAAAATTGTTGGTTCATTGTATAACAACGTTCTTAATTTTCTACTTTTTATCTTTCCCTATTCTTCTTTTAAGGATTTCCTGTGGTTATTTAAAATTTATATCTCTTTAGCAAAAACGGATAATATTTTTATTCGCTTCATTTTTATGAGTTCTTTTGTTCAAGTTATTGTTGTAGATTTAATTGTACTTGTGGTGTATAGGTTTTGTAAAATTTTAATTACTTACTTATTTATTTATTTTTTAAACTGAAAAATAAATAAATAAATCTTGCTTGTATAAAGAAGTATTTTATACTATTTTTCTTTTATCCTGAATAAATTCACTCAAATGGAAAACTTTGGATCCGTGGAGAATGAAAAACGTTAATTAGGAATTATAATTTTTACTATTTAATTAGTTTTTGTAGATTATTTCGACCTGACCCAACAATAGTTTAAAGTATTAAGTGTTTCTAATTGTAATTGAATGCAAAAATCAATCCAAAATATGTTATTGGTGTTATCTATTTATCGTAGGGGGCTTGATAATATCGGCACATAAGCTTGAAGCTTGTGAGTGGGATATGCAAAATATGTAATGTTCATGTAAAATATGTATGGGATATGATATGTAAATGGATTTTGCAGCGTATTAAAATGCCGTACCTGACCGGTAACCGGAGACCTCCGGATAAAATGTCGAGACGCTACCACTTTGCCACGGAGGTCGGCTGAGGATTTAGTTGTTTGAATCCAATTATAGGAATTTCAATTATCTAAAAGCAAAATGTTTATATTACGTTAAATTTCATCCTATCCTTTACTTTAAAATGTGAAGTGGTTCTCAAATGAATTCTATCTCGTTATATAACTTTTCTTTTTCTGTTTAGCCTCCGGAACCACCGTAAGATGCATTTTTATATTTGGTAATATATTATATTTTTTTGTTTAAAATTCTCAATTTGATTTAATTCTTATTTTTTACTTTTTAGAGGTTTTTTCTAATTTGTTTCCTTTTTTTATTAATGTTAATATTAATATTAGTTAAATAAAAGCTTCTTTAAAAAATAATTTTTTATATGTAAATCAGATATATTTTTGTATTTTTTTTTTTGTTTTTTTTTTAAGACTAAAAATAAAAGCTTTTAAAAAAGTAAAAATATTTATTTTTACACATCGAAGTTACATACGTGTACCAAATTTCAATCATTTTCATACGATAGTTCATGAGAAATGAAAATTTTCAACTAAATGCATGAATTTAGCGTACGGGTAGCGCGTGGTGGCGTGGGGGTGGGTCATATCCAATTCCGACACCGTAGTGCTGTATTGTCATTGAAGTTACATACGTGCACCAAATTTCATTGATTTTCATACGATAGATCAAAAGATGTAGCAGTTGCAAGATTTGATTATTCCTAAAGCGAGTTAAATAAAAGCTTTTAAAAAAAAATCAACAAATTGAGTGATAAAATTTTCAATCAAATCCTTAGGGATTAATGCAGTTTTAATGTTTTTACTAGGTAATGAATATTAATATTTTATAAAGCTTTTTATATCATATTCTTTTTTAAAATACGGATTCATATTTTTGTTCCAATTTGGGTTTTATTTAGATCACTGTATTATTTATTGCTTTATTTAATAAATATTATATATATAAAATTATTTAAATGACAATGTATTAAATATTTCACTTATTGACAATTGTAATGCAAAAAAAAACTCTGGTAACAAACATCCACTATTGAAGAATTCTATTGCTATCTGTAGATTAAAAAGTTGTGATATTCCATCTTATGTTTTCTTTTATAAGGCGGTGTGAAAAGTGTTTGGCGATGTGTGATACTTCAAGCCGTGATCCTAATTCTTCTATCATTTCTGACTACAATTTGTGTGTTTAAGAAAGATGGTAGTCTTCATTCTGAATATTTTCGAAAGCTGAGAATTTTTTCGTAATATTTTTATTATTTCGTTATTGTATTGGAAAGTGTGCCTGCAATTTAGTCTCCATTAATAAAAATTATTAGAAACATGAATCTAATGAAAATACATTATCTTTGAATGTTTAAAAAGTAGGTGTAATTGGTTTTGTAAATGAAAAGTAAAAGTAAAAGTAATTTCTTAATTCTTTATGTTCTCAGTTTCTAGTTAAATTATGTTATAGTAATGAATTAGGTTGAATATGAATACTAGTTAAGTATTATTTTTTTTTACAACACGCTACTTTTTGAAATTTATTCTAATATTGTTTTTTAAATCTCATTTAAATTTTTTTCTGTGAAGATACATACGATGACAATATTAGCAGTAACAATTTTATTATGTTTGTATTAAGTAATATTTTACGTCTGTTTAATATTCTACTGAGATTACTAAGTAATGTTCTTGTTTTATTGATAGTATTATTTTGTTTTATCTTAATACTCCAACTTTCCACCTGATGGTTTTTGAATATAATCATAAATATACTGCAAATTTTTTTTGTAAGTAATGTATTATAAAACGGAAAATATTGTATATTAGTTTTTATTTGTTTATTGCATTGGATATAAAAAATCAAATATGAAAAGAGTTGAAAATAAAAGAAAATAAGCTTCAATAAAAAAAAAGAGCGAGACAAAAATGATGTTTACTCCAATTCTTTTCAGTTTGTATAGAAAGAAGCAATTATAGAGTTGAAGATAAATTTGTGATGAAAGGAAGATATTAAGATGTTACGGGGTTCATTGATTATATTTTTCATGTATCACAAACTAAACATGATTAGGAAATATATTCTAATGGAAGAAGTGATTGCCGGAAGTGAAATTCAATTTTAAAATGATTGATTGTTTTATAAGAAGAATTTTGGAATTTTGCTATTTTAGCAGTATTTTAGATTATAGACCAAATTAAGGAAGATCTTATCACGTACTTAAAGAAATAAAAACAATGAACCGTGTAACACAGTTGTGTAAAGGGAAAGACGATGCAACAACGCTGGAAATTATTTCAGTTTATATTGATCGAGATAAATAGATATTAGGACGATTCGTAGAAAACTGAAAGGAGTGGAAAAATCTCATAAAAAAAAATTGTGGAAATATCTTTTGAAAGAAATAAAATTAAAAATTGTTTCCAGTCTTTTTGGAAAGATTGATTCTTTGTAGATAATTAATACTTTGTTACATACTCGCCTTTAATAATTTTTTTTTCAAATGAAGATAGTTCAAACTCATAATGTCATTTCAGGGAAACAATACCATAGTTTCCTAATATCTTCAACAAGCACATCAATTAAACTATGAAAGTTATACGAGTATATTATTAGGTACTGTATATTCTTTCAAGCATGCTGCTTGAAAGAATATCAGGTATAACCTAAAATGGTTTATATTCTTCTTACTGTTGCCTTTACATAATCTGCACTCATTAAAACCCAGAACTACCTTGTAATAAATCATGTCTTTCCTTATATTTGGTCATTTTTATGTAAATATTTGGTGTGAAAAAATTGCATAACTTCTAATTTATTGTCGTTATAGTGAACGTTATGTTACTATATAATAAAATAGACTAAAATTGGCTTCAACTGAACTTTTTAATTTAATATGATTGCGGTTCCTTCTTCTGCCGGACCAAATTCTGCATTTTAAGCACTTAATTTATAAACAAAAGGTTTTTATATATAAATAGTAAAAGTATGTTTATAATACCGAATATTTTAGCCGCACTTTATTAAGTTTATTTTTTACATTTTTCTTCTTCTTGCTATCTTAGATAATCATTAAACCTTTATCATCTTTAAGCAGAAATCATACCCACCTCTTCAGCGGTCTCTCCACACTTCTCTTTCCTCTTGGTTTATAATTAATCTAAATGCCTAACCTATCTATCATTATTCAATCAGATATATGCTAAAGCCAGCGCTCCTTGAAATGCACAGTCCATTCATTACAAGAGAATATATCTAATTTTCTTCTTATATCATCGTTCTGAAATCGGTCCCATCTAGAACAGCCTTTTACCGATCTAAGAAATCGCATCTTTGCTGTCTAAACTTTTGGCAGTCCTCGCGCGATGAATCCATACTTCACTTCCATACATCATCATAGGAACAGTCATTGCTTTGTATAACTTCAGTGTTATATCTGTATCTGTTCTAACTTTATTGCAAATGGATCTTTTTACTGTCCCACAGTGAAAACTTTGAATTCTATTTTCTGCATTTATATCTGATCTAATGATAAATATTTAAAATGTGAAACCTGTTCAGTCGGTTTGTTTTCAAAAATTATTTTTGATCTTATCGGATCCTTGCCTCAGAAGTTCATAACCTTTAAAATTATATTGTAATTTTATAGATAAACAAAAAAATAGCTACGTTAAACGGTTATTTAATTAAATTGGAAGACAATAACACATTCAAATATAATTCACTAAAAATATAATATATACATCAAATTTAAACGTAGATGGACTTTTCGATTCTTAATTAATCATCATCAGTATTCACTAGAAGGTGGTAAAGTATAAATAAAATTATATATTTGTGAGTAAATAAATAATTAAAAAAATAATAGATTACAATAAAAAATATTGTGAAGCAGAATTTTATGTTGGGACTGCCTTAAACGACAATTGTTTTACATCGTTTATTAATTATCTTATATAAATACTTTTTCTGCAGTGTCTGCTAAAGATGATTGATTAACAATTGAATAGTCGTCTAGATTTAGATTTTAAGTTAACGGTTTTTTGGAGTAATCTTTTTTCAATTTATTTCAATTATTTTATTAAATTCTTAAATGAATGTTTATTTATTTTGGAGTTTATATAAAAATATTTACGAAATAAATTTTTTTCAAATAATGCAAATAAATAATTTTTTTTTGAAAATACAGATTACTGAAGTTTTTTTTTAATATAACATATACCTATCTAATTGCTTGTTACAGTTCTTTAGCGTTTTTTCCCCACTTTTATTCCCTCCTACACATTTTTTCCCCCAATTTTATTCCCTCCTACACATTTTTAAATATTAATTCTATTTAATAAACGCTTTCTTAGAATTTTGTTTATTTTGAGTTTTTTTTAAGATGAGTAAGTATGTATAATAATTTGTTTTCACTTATTTTACCAATAATTTTATTATTGATATTTAATTGAATATAACAAAAAATAAATAAATGATATAATAGTTTTTTTTAAAATAGGATCACATTAAAAGTTATAGAACAAGGAATACCATACTAGCAGTAAAAGAATAATAATTAATAAAATAAATTTGTTCATAATTTAGAACGACTTCAGTTCCTCTGAATTGCATTTCCATATTATTTTGTATATGAAACAGATTACAATAATGATAAGATCTATATTGTAAAAAGATAGGACGTGAGATTAAGACTAGTTTTTTCAAATAAGATTGTAGTCGCATTTTTCCCCTCTTCATCCATTTTGTTTTTTTTTATTCCTATTTAATTAATTGGACTTCAGTTATAAATGATACAATTTCGTTGTATTTGTTGAAAGAATATTATTTATATTTTATGTACTTTTTTTATATTAATTATATTTTTTATAAATCTTTTTAAATATCGAAGAAATTGTAGTTATTGATCTTACATTTGATATAATTTTCATCATTCTATAATTAATTAATTGTTAAATTTATCATATTTTGTTAATTATATAACTTCCGCTACATTTGGCTAATTAGATAAATTAATTTCACCAAAATACACATGTAATTTAATTAAAATTATTTTTCTTTTCATCTGTTTTGGGAATCCTTAGACCTGTAGTTACATTTTGAAGCCTAATCTTACTACGCAGAACGGCTTCATTACTTCAATATCTCTATGGTTACGTTTATAGTAACGTACTTAAGCCGACTTAAGGAAGTACAGTAGTATTAACGGAAGGAAAGTTTCCAGCAACTTCACTAAGGGTGGTCGTAGTTACATATCCGTAATAAAACTGAACAGATTATTTATTATTACAGTTTCTTTCCCTAATAAATGTTTTAAAAAAAAACTCTTTACAGGAAGTTTTTAATTTTTAGAAAAACATTTATTGAAATATTCAGTTTAGGTTAATTTTTTATTTACATCAGTCGTATTTGTAATTATTTTCTGTCAAATGATCCTACCTGATTAACAGTTTTCAGTTACTTGATTTGTTTGGAGTATTAAATAACTTTTCTTTTTTTAATTTCGTGATGGAACTGAAAAAGAAATATCATCAAACGAATAGTTATTTTGCTAACTGGGTTTAAGTATCCATGTTACCCTTTAAATTTATAATTGGGGTTCAATTAACATAATTTTCTCAAGGATAATTGACTTCAAGTTGTGCAAATCGAGTGCCAGCTCAAATTGGATTTACGTCCTTTTTTTGAAGAAATACGAGTAAAGTATGAAAATATAATGAAAAAAATCGATTGTTTTAATTATTGTTTAAAGGAGTATGTATATGTATATTTGCACATTTTCTGTAATCAAGTGCGTAATAAATTTTGCTGAAAATGTTTATATTGATTTTACGTTCGATATATTTTTATTTTTAGAATAATGCAATATTATGAAGTTTAATTACATTTTGACATGAACGATGATATAAAATTAGATTGATGGCGGTCAGTTTATGATGGAAGTAAACAAGAAACAAAGTCAAAATGATCGATCTGAAGATGTAGTTGCTTGACCTACCCAATCTATCTTCTTAGTATATATATATATATATATATATATATGTTTGTATATGTGTATTTTTTTTAACTTACAAAAAGTTTTGTTATAGCCGTATTATATATCGGAAAAAAATGATTTTTTTTTCAATACATTTAAATTTATTGAAATTAAATTTTATATTTATTTGCGTATAATTATTATCTTATAATATACATATATAAATAAATATATATGGTAAGACACATCCACACCGTCCAGAGGTGCCATGGTAATTTAGAGCTGAGAAAAGGGTGAATCGAAATTTAAAAAAAACCTAATTCTTCAATGTTTTTCACTGCATACATAACTTATTTATGATCGGAAAAGGAATTCATTCAGTTTTAGAGATAAAAAAGGATTTGTTTGATTTACAATCAAACAAACAAATCAGTCAAACAATTTTTTTAAACTTTTTTTACAAAAACAAAATATATTTTACATAAATAAAAATTCTATCACTACAAATTGTAACAATGTTTTCTAATCAATTCTAATTCTCTATGAACTTTGGTGTTACATAAGGTGGCGTATATTCAAATAATTGTTTTCTATGAACTTCGAGAAACGAATTTTTTTCACACCTCGTATAATTTTGAATGTAAATTTCTTTTAAGATCTAATAAATAAAAAAATGAAAGAATTTACATTAATTTTTTAGATCTTCGAAAGATTGCCAATTTATTTTATAACTCATTATTTCTATCATTTATATTATGGCTTTGTTTATTTTAGTTTTACCCTAGAATCATAACGAATGGTCTGCCAGACTACACGTCTATAAAATACCGGTTTTTTCATGTAAGGATAGAGTTAATTAATTCCGTGTATCTTCCTAACCCCGCACACCCATATTGCCGATTTAGACAGCGTTTCGGTAATTATTACCGAATTTTGTGTACTTAGCCTCCGTTGTTACACAGACCAAACGTTTTGAATAGTGTTATTTTTTGTTATACACCTGTCACGAGACCGATACATACGCAATAAAAATATAAATCGTATGATATTTGGTTTACTTCGATCACGCTAGGCACTACTCTATTTCATTCATTCAAACTAATTAGTATAAGAATATTAAAACAAAATTAAACATGAAATCCAAGCTGAAATGAAAATATGTAAGAAGGTAGAATCCTTAATGGTTTTGCTTGGGGGATACGAAAACAATGGTTTCATTTAAAACAAAACCAACAAAAAGTGTCTTTTGTTAACGACTATATATGAAAGTGGATCTATTAGTGACTGTGGTAAACTGTAATTGAATTTTATAATGATATAAAAGATATTATCGATAGTTTGATGAAATGTCTGCTGATAAATCACGTTCAAAAAAAATTATAGATACCCTCTGTATATATTCTACGGTTTAGTCTATAATTAATTCAAGTAATTTTACATATCAGTCAATTAACAATAAGGAAAACTAATATAAAGAATATATTTTGTAAAATATATCGGTGTCCAGCTGACAAAACCACACCTTCAAGAGGAACAAAAATATCAACAACTGTTGAGGGGGTTTAAAACGCAATATTAATAAAATTCTTGGTACGACCAGTACAAATGCAGAAGATATTCAAATCATCAGCGTTAAAAAACTAGGTTTTTTTTGTAGCCAAAATAAGAAGCAACTTTTATGTGCACTAATTGCAAAAACTACATTTACATAAAGCATCGAAGAATGCAGTGTACAAAAAAGTCTAAAACTTTCTAAAATACTGTATACTATAAGATTTTTTTGAAAAATTTACATTTTTTAACCGTTAATTTAATTTGTTTAAAGTTTTTTTTTTTTAATTTTTTCAGAAGTTGTCTGCTAGACCAGAAATTGTGTATAGGTTTTTATCGGTATGATACTAGGTTTAAAAATTTTATTTAAATAATGATTCCCAAAACAGTATTGAGAATTATATTTGACAGATTACTAATATCTGGTAAATTACTCTTATCTGTTTATTATTAGCATCTGATATTAGTCTTAATTCAAAAATATTTGACTTTATTTTTTTTGAATTGTTAACTGTATTGTTATTTCAAAAGTTTATGATCAGTCATAAGACTTATAACTTAACAGTAATGATCGCTTTTAACATAATTAACCTGTTTTCATATTACCTAATTATATTAAGTTTTATAAGTAATGTCCTTGATGATAAACACTTCTAATATATATTGTTAAATTTGTCAGTTCTTCTATGAAGATGTAATTAAATGTAGGTCATATGAATTAACGGTTTGACTACATACCGATGATTTAACAGCAACAAAAAAGAATCTCGATTTTTTTCAGTTAGATTAACTAAACAGTTATTGGCAAAATGCCACACTATCTGCAGAACGCATTCTTCGATCGGTAAAAACCTTTAAGTATTCACAGTTTTTCTTCTTTTTTGATACGCTTCATTCGTATAGCATTATCACTACTCTTTTTTGCTGTGTAATGTAGTGCATAATGAGAAGAAAACTAAAACTGCTCTTTTGGGATTTTAAAGTTTTTGATACGAAAATGATGTAGAAGAGTAATAAGGATAAATAGGTAGTTATAGGAATAATCCGTAAAAAAATTGCTAGTAACAAATTTTGATATTTTTATTTGTTTTTCAATGAATAGCTAGTTACAATTTTTTCAAAACAAAAAAAGTTGTCCAAAAACTTACTTAATAATTAGTGGGTCATATTTTATTGTGATAATATCCTTTTAAAAATTTTTACTAGTAAAAAGTCTTACTGGTAAAATTCGCTTAATCTTGTAATTTGTTGTTTACTATTTGTATTTTATACATTTTATTAATTATAATTTTTTTGTTTTACACTTATATATCGTATATACATACTTATATCTTATATACATACTTGCATGTTTATATACAGCCGGTTTATATATATATATATACAAATATATGTATGTGTGTGTGTGTGTGTTTATTTTGTGTTCTATTGTGTAAAGCATTTAAGGAAGAAGCAACATCAATCAAAGTTGTTTTCTCTAAAAACAAGGTTTAGAAGGCCGAATATGGTTTCTAAAAACTATATTCAACCTTCTAAAAACAGAGTTAATATATAGCATTTATGACTTAATATCACGCATTTGTATGGTTTTGGTGTATTATTATGAAGTTTGGTCGAATTAGTGAAGAAAGTTACATTTCACTCACGTTTTCGCCCACATTATTTCCGGCATGTGACATTTATTGTTCTTGAGAATGGATTTCTCTCGTTTGTAAAATTGATATCTCGTTCATCTCTTCTATACCTGTTACAGTTATATCCTTTTAATGGACAAACTATTTGTTATTTTGATAATGAATCAAAGTAAAAAGTCAATTATGAATTACATAAAACAAATTTTCTGTGTTAATGAAGATTTTTTAGTCTCATTTTCCGTAAATATATTAATGATATTATTATGAGTAATTTGAATAGAAATAAAACTATATAGACCATACATTTATCGATGAAGGTTTTACGTTATTCGGTAAATTTATTTTACCGTCTGCGTAGGTACTGTACGCAGTTACTAATCTTTTAATCTATTCAAATGATATACCAGTGAAATATTATTACATAGTTACTTATACGGGCGATATATTTTGTTTTATATTTAATACCCTTCTTCAATATCTTATTTGGTAGATTACTACAGTATCGTAATTTTATTGGTGACAGTATTCTAGACAAGAAATCGGAAGGGAATTAAGGAGATCCCTGATAAAAATAATAATAAAAGATTTTGTTAACGTTTTTGAATTGCAAATGAGTAATGAATCGTGCAATCTGACACTAATTAGGGTAGGAGAACGGTTTGTGTATAGTGACGTGTCTTGTAAATGGAAAAAAGGAGCAAAATGGGAGAGCATGAAATGAGGTGTTGAGAGACGACGCTAGGCTAGCGGGAGGGTAGAAGTTTCAAGGCACGAGGAGAAGAGAACTGATATCCTGCCATGCGGAGGAATTTAATTTCGGATCGGACAGAAATCAGTCGGGACGGTTGGCAGGCCTTATTCAAGCGACTCCACTCGTTCGTTCACTCATTCATCTATCCGTCCTCCCTCATTCACTTCTATATTATTATTCATTTGATGCTTGTGCTGTTCGTTGTACTATATTATACGTGGTAACGATCCTTTTGTGTCGGTGTGTGTGTTTGTTCGTTTCACTGCTCGACTTGCTTCGACTTGTTATCACTTAAGATTTTCGCCTCTCTCAAAATCTCATTTTGATTCATAAATTTAATAAACCAATCTTGTTTGATATACAACCTAGCCGAGTCGTCGTTCTTTCTAAAACCGTATATACGATATACTTACCTCCTTTTTAAATGTTCACTTTCGAACCTATTTCTAGTGATTTATCATAACTCCCGTACTCTTTTCTGCTCGGCTAGTTTTTCTGAAAGAAATTTTTTATTAAAAATGATTAATTTATGATACTACCGTAATTTATTTATTTTGTTATTAAAAAAAATCCCTAAGGAACAAATTGAATTTATTTGAATTAAAATTAAATAAGTACGATTTTGAAGAAACATTTATTTTTATTCAGAAAAACGAATAAAAATAGAAATAAAAGGAATGAGATTGAAACAAGAAACGATAAAGAAACCTTTAAGTGGAGTAAATTAACATTTAAAGGAAAAGGAATTTACTCAATTAAACAGTTCTTTAGTAAGTATAATATAGAAATGACTATAAATACAAATAATGCACTAAAAAAGATTTTTAGTAGTAATATAGAAGAAAATTATATGTATAACAGTAGTGAGAAGAAAATTAAAATTAAGATATAATGAACAAATGAGATATTTTTTAAAAATCAAACAAGATTCTAGTATTTAGTAAAAGAAAAACATATACCCTAATGAAAATGGAAGACTCAATGAAATTAATTGTCAATTTTATTAAAGGAAGAAGAATGTAAGTAAACATTTTCGAAAATTTTGAAATTTCCAAATTAAAAATTAACAATAAAACGATCATAAATGAACAGAACAGTCAAGCGGATGTCCTTTTCAAGAACCTCAATTTACTGAAAACAGGAGGTAGATAATTAAAATTAAAAATAGTATAACCGTTAATATCAAATAAACAAACAGAAGGCCAGATATGAGATGAGTTCAGATAAAGGGAGGGGCGTTGACTAAACGTTGTTAAACGTCGACTAACAGAAATTGAAAAGTACCAGTACAATAAGTTTTGGCAATGGAGTTATTCCGAAACGCGTCAACGTATAATAAAAGAATGAACTTTTTTTGTGTTTAACGCTCGGGTCTACCGTTAGGTATTGATTCAGAGAATGAGATGAATGATTTTTAGCTTGTGTGAAAATGCCATGGCTGACCGGGATTCGAATCCGGGACCTCCGGATGAAAGGCGGAGACGCTACCACTCGCGCCACGGAGGGAGGCTAAAAAATTGAATCTAAGAATGGTAAACAGCACTTAACATAGAAATTATTTTAATTTGTAATTCTACATATTGCATTAAAAACTTATTACATATTATAAAAAACAATTAGATCTTATTATTTAAAGGTTCGTATATTATTTAAGTCGTTTTTCTGGAAGATACTTTATTATTAAGTTTCGTACAATTTAGGAGAAAAGTAGCTTAGTTTATTCTATTAGCCATTCGCGTTCCAGACATTTTGTCGCCACCGAGTCTTCGTCATTCAACAGGATAATAAGTCGCGTACTTTTTTTGTTTAACATAAACGATTGATCAAATTCTTATATTTAACTGTGGTTGTAAGTGATAGAATCTTTATAAAGGGAATAAAGGTAGTATCAGATTTATTAATCGCCTAAGAACATTTTTATATTTTAAATATCAAGAATACTATGTATGAATGTGTGTTTTATACATATAAAGATTATAAATCCATTATTTGCTGTTTAAGTCGAAACAAAATTCACTTTAATGAAGAGCACGTTCCTTTTTTCAGAAAAAAAGGGATTTATATTTTTCCAAATAAAATTTCATTTTTGTATTGAAGTAAAATCCTTGTTTTTTCATCACAATTGTATCACAAATACATTTTTATGAAAAATACTTTTTTTCATAAAAAATATTCATTTTTTCTCATACTCATTTCTCTATGAATATGAATAGGTAGAATAGATAATAATTAATCAGTAAAAATATAAATTGTACGTACTAGTATTACAATGCATGAAAAACAGTAAATTTATTCAACGTTGTTAAATATTTAATTAAAAGCTAACGTAACATACAGTAGATTAAAATAAAAATTGTATAGTAATATAAAAATAGGTGAATAAATGTAACGGTTGATGATGAATAGATAAAGTTTTTAGTGTAAACGCTTCTGAAAATTATTCCATATTAAAAAAAATAGAGATTAAAATAATATACATTGAGATAATAAAACTTTATTCAACTATGCGTTTAAGCCCACTGAGCTAATCGTGTCAAAAATGGGGTATTATTTTTTTATTATTAAAAATAAATTCTTTTATTTTTCTTTGTCATTTAACGGTAATTAAAATTTGAAATAGTTTTGGCCCCTATTACGTAAGCTCATACCTAAAATAAAAAGCGATTTTTTATCACTATCATAAAAGTTGTACTTTATTTTTACAATATTTTTAAAAAATCTTTACCGGCGTAGCCGGGAAAGTCATACAATACTTGGCCAACTTTAGTTAAAGTGGATCAAATTTTTTTTAATAAAGAAGGAACCAAATTTTTCTATAAAAAAATATGTTTTTATATATACAGCGTAGTACTGGCATAAAAACTATGTATAAAAATGGAATTGTTTTAGTATTTATCTATTTCTTTAGAAGATTGAAAGAACTAGACAATGTTAGTTAATTTTAATTGAAATGAGTGTCGAATTTTATATTTTAATATAAATATGATTTATTAATGATAAACATACAATAAACTAGTGAAAAATATACTTATATTTATTACATCACTAATATGTAATGATTTTCAAAACGGCTCTACGTATAAATTTTTTTTTTAGGTATGAAAATATTGAAATTTCATAATCGATATTCAACGGTCGTTGAAACTCATCTCGACGTCCAACCGTAGCTGAAATTTTATTAAGTTTTAATATCCTTTCAAAATTGAATGATGGTTTCAACAACAACCTTTCTAAAATCTTAATCTTTGAAAGAGTGACGTACGTTAGACCAACTTGAAGCTTGTTATCTCCGATATTCATTATCGCTTTATCTAGAGTTATTCCTTAAGATTTACGAATACTATAAGCATATACCAGCATTAATATGAATTGTTTTCCACAACAATTTTTTTTTTTTAATTAAAGATGCCACTACTGGTACTATAGGGACAAAGTCATCAATTGGTCTTGTGCATTTTTCAAAAGCCACCAGTGTACAACAAGTAGTACTAGTAGTACAAGTTGTAATTTTCTTTTTCAGTAGTAGGATCGTAAATTGTATTAATTATTGTTCCTAATAATCCTCTAGTCCTTTTAAAGTGTAGTGTAACTGTGTTGGATTATTCGTAACATAGTCTAATTCTGAAACATTTCAAAGGTTTGTTTATTTCATTTGAATAACCTATACAGGTTTGTTTTATAGGCTACAAAAAACGAATCGAAAAATCATCGCAGAAGCTTCATTTATATATATTATATTATATTATATGTATAATTATTTGAATAAAGAATTCGTATCAACGACAAATGCAAATAATTTTCAATTCGATTTGAATGGAAAATTTGAATGGAAAAAGTAATGTATTTAAAAAATGATAGATTATTTAAAAAAGTGAACCTAACTCGAACCAATATATTTAAAAATACCACAACTGAATTATGTTCACTCTAAATAGTATAAAAACATGCATGCAAATTTTTAAAAGATTCTCTCAAATAGTTTTAGACGAGTTTGTGAACAAAGACCTGTACACAGAGTTGGCCTGAACAGGCTACGCCTGATTTATCAGACTGTTCAATAATAAAATTTGTACGGAATATAATAATAACAATAATTTTTGAGGTTTTAATTGAAAAATATTGGAATGCTATTTCATTAAACTTAAAAATTAAATTATTTTTAGTAAATTCAGGTTTATTAAATTCATGTTATTTAAAACTCAAAAACTTTTTTATTGTCGTGATGAAACATAAAGCCTGTTTCTTGTAGGCTTAAGTATTAATCTGTAGAACCTGAAAATAATCCTGTTTGTTTTACGACATTTGGTAGAAGTAGGTATTACTTTATTAACGTAAAACAAACCTTCTAAATATCCTCTTTCGTCCAGAAAAAAGTTTCAAGAAAATCTATAGAACTGATTTTAATAAGGACTAGTATAAATTATTATTGTCGTTAAAGTATTAAGAGATAACTGGAAAACACTATAAATATATCTTTAAAACGTAGCTATCTTGTTCGTTATAATATTAATTTTATTCTATATTTAAAACACAGTTCTCTTTTTTTTTCATGGTTTCATTATACGCGTTAAATTACCGGTTCCGTAAACCCCTCAGATAGTGAAAGATTACTCTATGGACTTCAGAAATCAACCCCACGAGATAAGATTTATTTTTTTTATTAACAGAACCGAGAACGTAACACGTATTACTTAAGCTATATTGGGGCTCGACGTATGTAGTAGGTTTTTCTTGTTTTTCGATGATTTTTTTTATCTGTTGTTAAGATAGCAAGCGTTTGTGTGGTCTCATTTGCTACTATCATCAAATCGATCTTCGTCGGTGGGGATAAAGATAGAAGAGGACAACTGGATGGTTGATAGAAGGGGGAAGGGTATCAACCCATTGTTCGAGGATGGGGGTTCACGGTTCTGTGCCCTGCCACAATATACTAGCCTAGTAATCTCCTGCCAAACAATCACCCAGTATACCCCTATGTCCATTTTACTCCTACCCCATCGCTATATACTGACGCTATCTGCTCTCTGCTCTTTGATGAAAGTTTTCTTCTCCCTATCTTTCTGTATTTGTGGCTAGGTCTACCCTTTTATATTCCGTATATATTGTATTCGTAAAATTTATGATCTTATAACTATCAGAAAGAAAATGATTTCCTATTTCCAAATTTATAACTTATTGTTTTAACTTTGTTTAATGTTTATAATAACGCGATGAATTTATGAGGTAATTTAATTAAATGTACACAGTAATCTTTATAAATGAATCATTTATTGTTTCTTTTTTCTTACTTTTACAATTTAAACATTTTATTTTTTACTGATACATTTAATAAAAAAAAAAACAAAAATCAGTTTTGAAGAAGCATAGATCTATGCAAAAATACTGTATTTTTTTGTGTATCAAAAAAGGGAAAACAATGAATGATAAATAATTAATTTTAATGTTAATTTAAATATTCATGGATACAATTTTTTAAACGAGTTTATTAAATTTATCTAACCTACATCAGAAGTCTGTCACTATTAGATGGAAGCCTTTTAGTATGAATTTTTACTAGAAAGTTCTGATAATAATATTTTTCTTTTATTTTACAAAGGATTAATACATTTCGCTACAAATTGGCAGTTTATTTAATGCTGTCACTATCAGATGAAAGTCTTTCAATATGGATTTTTACTAGAAAATTCTGATAATATTGTTTTACCTTTATTTTACAAAGAATTAATAAATTTTGCTGGAAATTGTCAGTTTATTTAATATAATTTAACCGTAAGTTAACTCCTTTTAATTTTTGAACGTTTCATTCACCATTTCGATTTACGTATACAATTCTAGTTTTTATGTTTCGTATCCCTTAACTAAAACATATCCATAGGAATTGCTGTAACTTTCCAAAAATATTTGATTCGAGTTCATTGTTTTGTTGAAATTAATAACTGAATATCTGGCTCTTCAGACAGTCCCAATAGAAAAAAATCACATGCAATGGGTTCCAGTAATCCGCGAATCAAGCGATATCTCTCTTTCTGGAGATACAACGTGGTCTGAAAATAATTATTTAATTGTATTCATTGATTCTCTAGATATGTTTTGTTGAATCTATGTATAAATTGGTTACAACTTTGTCCTGTTATTTCACTACACAAAACTCTTTTAGTCAATCGGACATATCGTTTTGATGTAATGGTGAGAACATTCCCACGATTGTCCTTCAAGAAGTATAAACTGATTATCTCAGCGGATGGTATTTCTCACTGTACGCTAACTTTGATATTGTGCAGTGGTTCTTGATGCATTTCATTAGAATTGTTTGTGGTCCGATGGAAATAGTTTAGTTTATTTACATATTCGCGTTTGTGGAAATGTGTTTCATCACTCGACATCTCCATTAATGTTTATAAGATTAAAAAGTTGAAGGTGAAATGTTGTATGATTTAACTTGATCAGCCTGGTCTTTATTGGTTGAATTTTACGTCAATCCACATCACGAAGGTAAAGAAGGAGATTATGAAGAAGGAGCAGGTCACGAAGAGGGTAAATTCTTATAAAGATACCTTCGATATCAGTTTTCGACAGACTAAGTGAAACGGGATATTAACGGGCAAACCCTTTGGGAGTTTTTAGTAATGTAGCTCTTGCAGCATCATTCTTTAGATGTACATACATTAATTTCTTTACCAGGAGGCGTTTTATTTAAAGCGGAACCAGCCTTTTCCAAATTTTTCCCCCCCTCCCGGGACTTCAATAAAATAGGTTGACGGCACTGCAACATTCCGATAGATATTGAAGTCTTGTCGAAACATCCGTTGTGCAGAATGCACCAGTAAAATTATCAGAGTTTTTGTTAGATGCTTTAATCGCAAAAGTAAGCTCTAGCCCTATCCAATATTCCATCAAAACTAAATCCTATAAGTGAAATTTATTATCAGAGGGTGGACTTTTTTTTTAATCGTCTTTTTCAATGATTCACCATTATTAAATCTACAATTCACAATATTCTCATAGGAATTTTTTTGTTATTTTCTTATTGGTATTTATCGATCTTATTTAATATTATTTTTATTCTTACTCGTTTTCAACTTAAAATTTTGCATTTAATGTTTTCAATGGTTGGATTTTAATCGTAGGGTAGCAGTCGATTAAAATTATCGATTAGAAATAAGGGAAAAGATGAAACGACTTAAAATGGCTGCTTTGTATGCTGAACTTTTACCTTCGATAATTGTATTGGACAAGGTATGGTGTGTAGTATAAACTATACACATTTTTATTATACAGTGCACTGTTTAAGTATGCATTGCTTGCCGTTGGTTATTTGCATGAGTTTACTCGTTACCAGGTGAGACATGTTTTTCATGAATACTAGTCTATAATAAACTGTTCAGTCTCCAAAACGATTCATCTTTTTATTAGTGTTGTTTTTATATATATATATATACACACACACAGCTTGTACTCGTAGTACATCATTTTCATTTGAAACTTTTGAAATTATTTATAATTTTAAAAAAAAATCAAACTTCATTTAATATATTAATTTGTGAAGGAAATGATTATAATCCATTACACATAAATGTTTCTGATGATGGATTAACATCCGAAAGCGCTCGCACATAATAATGAAAGTAGTTGGTAAATGGAAATTATTATATATTTAATTTATATCAACACCAATGGGCAATGATTAATAATAAAATTAATCCTATATTTTGCATTATAATCTTTCTCGTATGTTAGTATAATTAATTTTATTATGATTTAATCCTTTTCAAAAAAATATTACATATAAAAATATATTGTAATTCTTATTAAATATAATAAATTTTATTAAATATTCGGTCATATTTTTTGTCTATAAATTCTGTAATTCCGTAATCTCATCTTATTAATGTAGACCTCCGCGTCTGAGTAGGTAGCGTCTCGGCATTTCTTGCAGAGGTCCCACTTTCGAATCCCGGTCAGACATGGCGTCTATACATACGCTATTGGTTTCCAACAGAAAATGGCTGTAGCTGTTGATGCCCGTTCTTTTATAAAAATAACGTTATTAATTATTTGCAAGAAAAGAAATTCAATTCATAAGATTAGTTTTTAGTGGAATTGAAAAAATTCATGGAGTAAAACCTATAAATCTTTTTAAGTGGTATTTTTCCTTAGAGTTATTTGTAACGTGCCGTAGTTTTATTTACGTGAAAGCGGTAAAACAGTGTGTATTGACAAGAAAAATGTTTGCCGCTCTGGTACGAGTTTCAGTGGATTGATGAAAAGATTAATATGATGACAGGGTAGCTTTATCCGTTGAATTGTTATCGGGTATGAGGAAAAAAGGGAAGAAAACATTTGTGTGTGTGTGTGTGTGTGTGTGTGTATTATGAATATTAGACGAAGTGAGGAAGAAAGAATGATTGGTATGATAATGAGGGTTATTTGTTGATGTAGCGCATTATTTCACCGGAGTGGAGCCTTCAATAAAGGCTTACAACAGATCAAAGTGGGAATACCAGGGAAAAGGAAAAGTTCACCCCGGGGCCAATAAGGTTCTCGCATATTCTAGACCGGAGTCGGGCAAAAAGCTAACAAGAACTCCGGAACCGACTATCGTATTTCATAAAATGAAACTAGAGCGGTTTTTGCCGCGTTGTATCGGATCCCTAGTACCGCCCTGCTGCCGTCTCCCGCTCTTGTCTAACCTCAAAAAGTCCAATATCTTTAAAAGTTTTCGCATGGTCTGCAGAAGTTGGTGCCGTGATGAGAAAAAGTGAACATGTACTCCCCTACCTCCTTTTTCACTTTATCTACTCGTCTCTCTTACACAAATAACCTCTTTTCTTCATTTTTTTTCTCTGTTGCTAGAAATGAATGCAACATATGCTTGCACCCCGTTCTGCTCGTCAAAATCGCATTTGTGTAGACGTCACCTGTGTCCCTAATTGCAGGATGACTATCCTTAGTGTAAAATTCGACACTGTAGTAAATGCAAACTATATTTAGTTGGATCCCGCGTTATAATAATAAATTTGATCAAACGTACTGATATTTAATTAATAAAAATGTTTGGTTATTCATATTCATTAGATTAGTCGTAAGCTTTTTTTTTAGATGTGTCAATTAATAAATGTATGAATTACGTGATGAAGGATTTCTCTCATAACTCAAATTACATAGCAAATGTTGAGTTTTTTTATATCTGGATTATATTAAACAAATAGCAAACTTTCTGGTTGGAGTAAGTGATTTTCTGCATCGTCGCCGTTATAATTAATTCAACTATAAGTAAATTTTATCTTCTAATTTACGTAGTAATGTATGTATCCATCGTAATTTTTTCGTAGGGTTTAATTAACGGTATTCTCTCAAGACCAATTGATATGAAACAAGACAGTTACCAAACTAATTTTTTTTAAAGTTTCAAATAAAACGGTTTAATCCCTAGAAATAAAATACCTAGAATATATCGGTTAGTTCTTTGGATATAAAAGTATTTTAATGTTATTTTTCCCACTTAATGTTGTTTTAAATATAATATCAAAAATCTGTGGTTTTTTCGTGTGTTATATTTCAGCATATTATCCAGCGAATATTACGAAATAGTAAAAACTCATAAACGATTTGTAGTTTTTGTTTTTAAATAAGTCTCATCAATCTTGCATTTTTAACAGGAAATTATTTCAGTACTGTAATTTCTACTTAAAGTATATAGAAAACGTAAACAGTTCGAAATAGAAACTCATTCGTTTGATTTTGAAATTTGTTAAGAATGATTAGTTATTGAGATTCAGTTACCACCGTACGAGCCCAAAAATATATTTTAAAAAAAGCTGGCAACGTATTTTCCATGATTTTTCCAGCTATGCCTGACGTTGTATGCAGTACAATATACAATACATAATAAAAAAATATACAATACATATTCAATACCTTGCATACTTTTTTTTAGAGATGGGAATAAATTTTAAGTAAAATTTTTCTAAAAAATATTCATTTGTAGGTAAAGCTTAACAAATTTGCTTAATTAAAGTTTTTTCTAAATCCAACATCCCGTTCAACAAAGGCTAAAATAAGAAAAAGATGTTCAAGAAACGTTTCTTCATTTTAGGTCCGGGGTCTATAATTTAAAAAAGATTTTAGATATTTCTTGATAGGTCTATATTTGAAGTATATAAATTTTCAAAGATTTTCTGCAAAATATTTAAAACGAAGAGAAATAGAGAGTAAAAGAACAAAATCAATTTATATCAATTTTAAAATGTGGTGGTTGATTTTTTTGAAAAGACTTGTTTTCGATTGTTTTTATATGAATTGTAAGAAACAAATTTGTTTTAAAAAATTTTTGCCTAAATGTATCTTAAGAAAATCGAAATCGGTTTTTTCGATATCCTTTACCCTTAACGAATTTAAAAAAAAAATGATTATGATCAATGTCCCATATACAGAATAATTGAGAACCAAATTTGAAGAAAATCGGTTTAGTCAGTCCTGAGATATTAATTCCGAAAGCAGTGCTACATACATGCGTACGCCCATACATACATGTTATTTTAGTCTAAATGAACTAGTTAGACTCTAAAACATAAAGATTTGCAAAAAAAAAAACCAGATACTATTATTTTAATATCCCAGCTATAATCGCCGGGAAATTAATTGATTGAATCTACGAAAATATTTATAAAAAAAACATTGTAATTTATTTAGTGTGTTAAGTACGTGTTTCTTATTGTAGTGATTTATAATTGAACGAGGAAAAACATTACAACAACGTAACTATTACACTAAATTTAATGATTAAAATAGGTTGTATTTTAGTGAAAACAAAATGTATGTTTAATTAATTTCAATATGTTCGTGTAGTTAATAAATAAATAGCTAAATACGATTTTCTCATCGGGGAAAAATATTCAACAAATTGTTACTCCCAAGATGTTTATCAAAAAGTTTTAGTAGAAAGTACATAAAATAGTAAATTAGTGGGGAGACCTTGCTTATAATGACTCGTAATTACTCCCAGTGAGGTATGAAGGCTCTCATCAGTGAGACTTTGCGGCACTTAGTAGCGCATTATTACGATATCAGAAGTAAAACCCCTCTTATAATGCAGCCATGATATCCTCCCTCAACGCCCTTGCTTGATGTTTCACTCCTGTGTTATATTTCCCTTTTATTTCTTGTAATTTCCTTATAAATTTAACCACACATTAGTTAATCTTGCAAAACGTATATTTATTTACGAGTTGTTGTAAAATTTATATGATGAAAGATCGGTCCTCTATGCGAAACTTTTATATTACTTTCAGAATGGCTGTAGTGAAAGAAATTTTATATACTCTTCAAAAATTAGATTTTATTAAATAAACCTTTTTTTCCTACCCTGTTATTTTTTAATAAGGTGAAAAAGTTTTGTACCGTTTTTTCTTACGATTAGTACACAACTATGATTTTAACGTTATATAAATTACGATGATTTAATTTTTTCTCTTTTTTATTACTTCTTGTACGAAGTAAAGGAAGTATGGTAATCGCGAAAAAATTCGGTTTTCAGATTTCAACGGAAATATCAATTTTGACCATCCTGAATCCATTTTGTTTCGGCGTGACGTCTGTATGTACGTATCTCGCATAACTCAAGAACGATTAGAATGTTGAAGAAATATTGTATTTAGGACTGTTGTAACATATAATTGTGCATTTCCACTTTTGATTGCAATCAACTGGGCCAAAAATTTGTGTACAATCAGACATCTAAATAATTTGGTTTTTGGACTTTTTCTTAACTGCCGTAATAAGCCCTCGTTGAGAGCTTTTCAAGATAGATAGGTAGTATTTATTTTCATTGGTTCCAGTGGTGTAGCGAAATAAAATTCTAATTAATAAAATTTTTGGATCTCACAAGGGGAAGGGCCATCAGTTCAAATTTGACTTCATATACAATTGTTTTTTAACCATTTTTTTAATTTAAATATATTGATTTATTAATTATTAATCTGTGTAAAAAAATATATGTATTAACAATAAATAGTAATTCAATAATAACAATAAAAATTAAAAAAAATCAGAATATATTAGTGAAATAAAAGTTTGTATATTTTTCATTTTTATTCAAACATTTTTGCAAAAATAGGATAATAGTTGTTAATAAATCAATATATTTAAATTAAAATAAAAAGGTTAAAAAAAATATATGTGTATGACGTTGGATTCGAACCGATGTATGCATGGTTACGGATCCGACACGTTCTCACTTACACCACATAGCTATTCGAGCGACGGGAATCAAAATTAATATATAAATTATTATAAACTGCTGATACGAACACCACAAAAAAATGTGATGCAATTTTGTGTCCACCACAATGCAATTGTGTAACTGTCCAGTTTATTAAAGAATTGGAGGATCGTATCTCACTTTCAAATGAAAGAAGTTTAAATGAGGTGCAGAAAAAAATGTGTATATGTAATTTAATAGGCGTACAAGGAAGTCATGTGGTTCCACAGGAGATTTTTTATAATTTTTTTATAGCAGTACTGTTATTCTTTCATTTTAAATAAAAATGATTAATTACTGTAAAATCTGTAAATCCTTTTTCGATAAGGTTTATAGATACAGCACGCACAGCTTTTTCTAGAGCTATAATTTCATTTTCTGCTGGATAGTCTCGCTCTTAAGTTTTAGTTTTTTTATTTATTCAAAGAATAACTTTGGTTTTGTGTGATTTAACAATAAACTGTAGTAGTTTCTCTACAGAATGAGTAGTTTCTCAGAATGAGTATAAATTTAATCTTATAAAATTAATTTGCTTCGTAAACACTAAAAAAAAGAAGGGTGGTTTTATTTAATTCTACAGTTTCTATTTCATTTATTTGCCGATGAAACTATGAAGTTTCATTTGATTACTGAGATTTTCTTTTGAAAAAAGAAGGAAAAACAAAAAGAAAGTAAAGCTGTTGTGTTAGTTATCAGTCTAACTCAAATTTATGTTCGCTAAAGAAAAAATTCTAAACATAACCCCCCACTAACTCTCTATTAAATAATATACTTTATACAAAAAAAAAATACTTTCTTTATCTTCACTTTTTCTGGGAGTTTTTCGATTAACAATATTTCAGTCAGTACAGTACGTTTATAATAATCTATATAAATAAAAGACAATCTTCATTTTGTATGTGCTCTAATAATTCAAAAACTACTCAACCGATTTCGCTGGAAATTTCACAGTTTATTATTATTATTTTTATTATTATTTGCACCGGAAGTGTTTTCATGTTATTAGTTCCATTTTTATCTGTTAGCTTGGCTTGAGATGTTTATCATGTATAGGAATCATCAAAAACATCGTATATCCCAGACCATTGCAATGATTTTATTTAATTGAAATAAAATTAATTTTGTATATTTTATTACTTTCGTATTATGATTTGTCCAATATAATACCAAATTTATTTAATTCATATACTCAAATTTAACAATAGCGAAGCATGGTTGGGGTACACTAGTATTATTATAAAAAACAAAATATTCGGAAAAATAATCAGTTCAATAAAAATAAATAGGTACTTATAATCAAGGTTCATATGTATTCGAATATATGTTGAGTGGCAGTTTTTTAAACCATTTTTTTATTCATTTTTTATTGCTGAAGTAAGAACATGAATTATCAGTGATGATAACTGGTAATATGTAGAATATCAACAAAAAATTAATTTTTATTTTCAATATTCTTAGTGAAAATTTCCTGTCCGTGCAAGAACTTAGTAATCTGTTTGAAAAAGACTGTAATTTAATCTTATTAATTTTGGATTAAGAAATTAATCATTGAAATTTACTTTTTTGCTTACAGATGATAAAAATATTTGTAAATTTTGGTGAAGCATAATTATGCAAAAATAGTTTTTACACTTCGTGACCTGGTTATACTGCTGCGTGAGATTAATTCTTGGGTAAAAGAATAGCTTCCACTTTTGTACCGAATAGTTTGGATCATAATTCATAAATAAATTATTCATATAATTTTTTTTTAAATTTTAATTGGGATAAGACATCTGATCTTTACCGGCCAAACATTTCAGTTATTATTAGTTTAATTTAATGTTAAGCACCGTATTGATGGAAAACTTTAAAGTTGACCGAAATTTGACTTGGAACTGACCAACCCTAAACTCCTTACTCAAAGTAGATGATGAGAAAGGATTGTATTATATCCCCGTGAAAGAACAATGAAAAGAGAGAAACAACTCGTTGGAAGGACAGGTTCAAAGTTCTGTTCTGGTTGTGGGGGGGCCATCACACCCACAACCGTTGAATATATAAGGGCAATTTACGTACTGTATGCATTGTATTACTGATCAATAGTTTTGGTTAACCAGCTTAAATTTAACCAAACGTTTCAACAGTAATTACCCTTTCTTTGTAAAGAGCTACCTAAGAAGAGAATTTTGTGATATGCGGTGGCACTCAACTAAATTTTAAACTGTTCATCCGTATCCCTTTTGTGAATTTAATTACTCATGTGAAGCATGTAGCATTGAAGATTATTAATTGCTTTTCTTTAGGCTGATCGTACTCGTAGTTATAGATTTTTACAAATTGATGGAGGACAAATCGTAGAAGAGCAACTTGTCGACTAGCTCGTTGGGTGATCGTTTTATTTTTTCAGTCTCTACAATTTTCCTTATATTTGATCTATCCCTTCTTCCCTAATATCGATCCCATTATTCATCCTCCTACATTCTGAGGATAACTAGATTTTGGTGACAGAGCCAACCTTGGCGTAACATCAAGATAATCACCAAATGTAAAAAGGGAACTGGATGTAGACCGTCTCATGGACTCTATTTATACCCGGTAGTTTCACAGAAGGCCTAATTGATGAACTGTCTACCAGTTATCCAAAAATTAACACACGAAAGTGATTTTCTTTTTTTTTTTATAAAGATACGACTATCTGTATTATATTTGTTGTAAAATTATGCACATGTTAGGATACTGATTCCTTTGTAGGGCTGTAGAAGATATAATAATAAAAGAGTAGACGTAATTTTTTTTTTATACATATCTACTTTTTTTTAAATGTGTTGCGCTGCCTGTGTTCTTTTGTAAAGTTACTGAATAGAGGATGCGTCTTTATGTGACAAGGGCTACTGGAATCACATCTGTCTTGCCTACCGACAAAACAACACGGGATAAAGTGTGCCACTGTCGTGCCGATCGTACGTGATTTGAATACATCGTTGGCAAACTTTGAGCATTACAATTTATCTGAATACAGAACTTCTTATCCGTATTCAGCTCGCGGATAACTTTGTATTGAAATAGTGATAAAGTCTTCTTTCGCTATTTGTTCCAACTAGATGACAAAAATCCATCTCAATGCTGAGTCTCTGTTATAAACTTGCGATGGGAACTTTACGTAAATTATGTTACCCAGGAGTGAAATTTTAGAAATAAATTAAACTATTAATAATTACGTGTAAAAATTATTTTTTAAATCGTTTTAACATATTTTATACAAACATGTTTTGTATCGTAAGATATTGTTTATATCAATTTTATTATTTCTTTCTTTCATCTCTAAAATACTTTTACCGCTAAAATGAAACCGTAGAAAGTGCGGGAAGAAGAATATGACTATTTTATAAGAACGAGTCGTAAACCCCAGATTATCCCCGGTAATGGATGGCATAGCTACTTAGAATAATCCCCAGTAAATGACAAAAAACAACACTTTTTAAAAATGTAAAAAAACACATTTAAACGCATTTTAACTTAAAATAAAGAAGTAAGATAAAAATAGAAATAAATGTTTTGTATAAATTTAATTAATGAGAGACGGTATGAAAGGTTAATTAAAAGAAAGCATACCAAGATAAGACCTGGCATTATTACCAGGTACTTTACCACTATATTTTTTCTTAAATTTGATACATGATTCGTTTTAAAGCTTGTTCTTTTATAAATTTATTTATATACAGTTTGATAAATGTTATTAGGAAACTTTACGGTTTTTAAGATAAGCGAAGAAAAAGTACCAGATTTCAGTAACACTCTTCTTTAACATTGTTTAGAACTCGTAATTTCCATCATAATAAAAATTGAAATTCAAAATAAAAATATTCTGTTTTTTCTTTATGATTCATAAATGTATAAAATAGTCGATTGAATTCCCAAGATCATAACGAAATAGTTCCAGCGTTGACATCGTTGTATTAATAAAGGAGTAAAAAATATTTTTAAAAGAAATTCAGTAGTTTATCACTAAAATTTTGTTTTTTAATTTGATACATTATTTATTGTAAAGCTTGTTCTTTTATAAATTTATCCATATACAGTTTGATAAATGTCTTAAGAAAACTTTACGGTTATTAAAATAGGCGAAAAAAAGTATAAAATTTTTAGTCTCCTTTAAGATAAATATTTACATTCAAAATAAAGATATTCTGTGTGTTTTTTTTTTCTTATTCAGAAGCATATAAAAAAACAGAACTGGTTTTCCTTTCAGTGAGTGTATAATACTGTGAAAAACGATTTCAATTGGAATTTGATTTTTTCAAGGCCACTCATTGTTTTGAATGATTTTCGTAGGTACAACGCAGTTCATATTTAAACCTACATTCATCGATAATTACCATGATTATTTTTAATTGCTTTATGCTTTTCTAATTAGTTCGGATTTATTTTTTAGCAATATTCTTTTCTTTTAATTTTGGCTTTTAGTTGAAGGCAATTATAATGTACTTAAGTCTTAGTTTTTTACTATTAATAATTTTTAGATTTTTAAGTTGAAAGATTGTACAAATCGTACATTTTTATAAATATTCCACTGTTCTTGAGCTTCATTTTATTAAAAGGGTTAAGTAGATTATCTGTTGTCCAGTTGTTAGTATTCATTTTTTTTTTGTAAAACTACGTTTAGTTATATAGCGAAAACAGGCTTACGTCCACTTACAGTTACTGATGGATGATAATGAATTTTGTAGCGTGCGAAAAACTGCCATGCCTAACCGGATTTCAAGCCAGGAATCTCCAAATGAAAGGCCGAGATGCTACCACTCCGCCTTTAAGATCGGTATAGCGGTATATTTTTGGGAATACTTCCAATTTCGTACATTTATAATTAAAATTACTACGTATGAAATTTTTATCATGCTAATTATAGCTCTTCCAAATGTTGGTACAACCTCAGTACACTCAAGTCTTGTTTTGAATTAAAATATTTTTCGATTGTTTATTATTTCCGTTTTCTAATATCAGATTTCCCCACTTTTTTCTTGATTAGGCGGAATGGATTTGCTTAGATTTTTTTAATGTTTTTTCTGACGTTAGCGTATTAGAAGTTGATACTGAAATTTATACATTTTAAAAAAGTGGTTTGTCCAATCGATATTCGAACCTGTAACCTTCGAATGGAACAGAGGATGCCAATATTCCCCTATACAGAACGGTGATCTTTTTAAACCTTATAAATATACTTGTAGTTAAATTATAAAACTTAATAATAAAAGTTTGATAACTCTGTAATAATAATAATTTCTGTAATTATTTTAGATGTTTATTTTTATTGATCCCTGTTGAAAAAAATTTGGTCCTGTTTGATGATTTAGGTCAACACTCTTTTTTTCTTATCATTTTCTACTATTTACCAGTCTGTTAATTTACTGAACAGCAAATTCACGTTGTTAGGAATCCTCATCAACAGGGGGATATAGAGTTATTACTTTTTTTTTTAGTTTTCTTATACGAAGTAAGGGAAGTATTGTGATCGCGAAAAATGTCTTGTATTCACTAATTTATCCACTCGAACGCCAACATCATCAAAGCTCTACATGTTTTCTAATTTATCTGTTTTATTTTTTGACTTTTCTTATTGTTAAGTATATTTAATCTTTTTCTTTGTGATTTTCTAATATTTACTTCCTTGTACGAAGTCATTTTATCGCGAAAAAATTCGTTTTTCAGATTTCAAAGGAAATATCCATTTTGTCCATTCCTGAATTTATTTTGACTAGTTTCGTTGTGACGTACTTATGTATCTCGTATAACACAAAAACGATTAGTCGTGGGATGTTGAAATTTTAGACTTAAGACTGTTGTAATTTCTAGTTGTGCGCTTCCCCTTTTTACCTTTTTATTGCAATCGACTGAATAAAAAGTGTCCAAAAAAGCGCAAAATACAAATAAAATATTGGCTTTTTTAATTTTTCTTAACTTCAGTAATAAGCCCTCATTGAGAGATTTTCAACGATATATCATAAGTGGTACTTATTTTCATTGATTCCAGCGTTAGAGCCCAATAAAATTGTAATTAATGAAATATTTGGATCTTAGAAGGGGAAGGCCCATCGGTTCGAATCGGGCTTTTTTTTTTAATTTAAATTTATTAGTTTATTAATAATTATTAACTTCTGATTGTAAAAAAAATTACATTAAATAATAATTCAATAATAAAAAAAAAAATATGAAAAGAAGTTATTACTGAAATAACTTAACGTCTTAGTTATTTTTTAATTTTGGTTCTTTTCATTATGTTCTTTATATTTACTTTTTTGAAATTTTATGTATCTTTCATTTTAAAAATATGTAATTTAATAACCGTACAAGGAAGTCATGTGGTATCCACATCCGATTTTTGTAAAACGATTAAAACAGCCCTTTATTAAAATGTGTTAGTTTTTTACGTGTGGATTCTTACGTGAAGATTTTTCATCTGCTCTCTTTATTATGTAGAAAGTGTTATGTAGAATATTATTAGTAGAATACTTGTGAGTTATTGATTCTTATAATAATTTGATAGTCTCCCGATTATATGGTAAAGCTTAAGCATTTAGCTGCTATCCTTCTGTATGTATTTCGAACTTTTTATAGTTGGTTTACCAAATAAGATTATACTGATAATTAAAATCCAGCAATAAATTATGTTCAGAAGACAGCTGAAAGCATTAAAATTTATCTAATCAATTATCTTTGATCTACTGACCTTAAAATAAGTAATTACCTAATAATGACGTAGCTACCAATAGCTAATGACCTCAAATAGATAATTATTAGTAGCTATTACGCTACGGAAAAAGAGAGTAGAAGCTATCATTTTGAGTAATTTTCAAATTGTTATTTAGATTTTTGTACTTTTGGTTAACTCGAGTTAAAAATTCTAGTCTTTTGTATTGTTTTGAGTTTTAGTTTTGATTAAATCTTTGACTTTTTACCGGTGCAAAATGGGTGTTCAGATTTTAAATAAAAGCAATTTAACCTTACGAAAACTTTTCTGATTATTTTAGTTGTTTGTGGTACTTTTGTTTATCTTTTGAGTTTTTAATATTACACCTCATTACTTTGTTTCTATTCGACAACCTTACAGAATTACCTAATGTTAACAGCTACGGATCTATTGTATACAGAGTCACAGAAACTTGACTATTTTTAAAGCGAAATAGGTTGCCAACCTTGACGTGCAGGCAGAAAACAAAATGGCTGTGACCTTGCATACCTGATGTCATGTCAGTAACAAAAGAGGCCGCTGTATGACGTGCGTTTGTAGTGGAAACGTATTTTAAAACTAGCGATTAAGTTGGGATTACACAGCAATTATTCCGTCGGCATTTCTTAATTCCATTCCATTATTCTAAGTTGTTCGGAAACAAACTTCCGAATTACTGCTTCTTTAGCGATAAATTAACCACCGGTTACTATACACACCGTGAGAAATACTCCAAACATCGATAGAGTCAAGAAAGCAATGATGAGAGCCCTCAGCACTCGACCAGATAGCAAACTGCAGCACTTTTTTATCTCGTATATCTACGATTTGAGCTTTCGTCTGTATAAAATAATTTTGGTGCAATAATTTTGCATGATCTAAACGAGCATGACAAAGCCGAGTGACATTTTGAGAACATTTTCACAAAGTTTTTTTTAAAATTTTCATCGGTGAACTTGTTTACCGATGAAATGGTTCTGGTAATGAGTGATGAAGCGCACTTCCGTTTATCAGGCACTGTGAACGAACAAAAGTCTCCTTATTAGCGTTATGCGAATTATAAGTAACTTCATCTACTTCCTCTCCAGAAGTCCACGCGTAAGTGTCTGCCGTGTCTGTCAAACTGTGTTTGACAGACACGACACATTCTTTTCCACTGGACGGCTTGGTGGTGGGATCGACTTGAATGTTGTGTCATTCCAGCAGAACTCAGCAACAGCCATACTATCGAAGCATCCTGATTATGGTTTGCGAGTTGCTTTTTGGCCACGTGATTTCCAAAGGAGGAGATATTTGAATGGCCGGCACGTTCTCCTGATATCTCGGTATGGGATTTTCTGTTGGGGTATTTAAAGTTTACAGTGTTCATCAGTAGATCTAAGAACATTAACGAACTCAAAGCCTTCATACAGGAAATAGAGCAATCTGACAAGTTGAAATCTGCAAGACAAATAACAGAAATATTTGGAAAACTCTGGTGGATATTTGTGTATTATTTAAAACATTTATGCCAATAAGTGGCATTATATTTGCTGTGATTACCTATTTAAACATTTTTGAGTAAATTATATTTTGTTTTTTTATTTGTTTTTAAAATCGGTTAGGTTCCTAAGACACTCTCTGTATCATTATGCTAAGATAAATACTACTGTTATAAAATTTGAAATATTTTTAGTTTATGAAATTTGTTTTTGTCATTGGTTTTTCATTATTATTATCTTCTTTTTTTTTGTTTTCTTGATAGATTAACTCTCTTGCATTCGTAAAACTTATTAATTGCTACTGGAATGTATAACGTATAAACAATCTACAATTTGATTGACTTAAATGATTTTTCAATTGATCCTTTGCTCTAATAAAGTTCAGTTGTTCTTAAATGAGTCTCTAAATGCCTTCCTAATATATCGATGATAGAAATTAATATTTTATTTAGAGTTGAATTTTTTTGCGTTTTAAAGATTAAGAATTTAATATATGACAATGTGTTTTAATGTGATGTTCTCGTATTATTATTGATTTTGATAAAGAAATCGTATTTTTTGTTTTCCTTCTGTAATATTAATTGGACGGAATTTTTACTTTTCAAAGAAAAGTACGGTGTTACTTTCGGTCGCACGGTGAGATTGGATGGTGAAATCGTTTTTTTTGTTAAAATGTTATTTTCTTACCCAAAGTGTGTGTGTGTGTGTATATATATATATATATAGGTCCCTGTATATGAAAAATTTGTGGCTTGAAAATGTCCAATACTACTGGATCAATTTCACTGGAATTTAGATAAGATTAAGTAGTGTATCTGAAGTTATGTTTGTGGAAATGTGATGAAGATTGTATGAGTCGTTCTTTAACGTTCAATTTAAGGTCGACATTAGACAACATAACCTCAATTTGAAGTTATGCTGACCGTTTAGTAGTGTATTTTTCAGACGCGCTTATGCGGAGAGTGAGTTGAAACTTGATACTTGTGCCTAGGATCTACTCGTTAATCGTACGTACATAGGGCGTTGTATTCTGAAAATCAGTGCGTTTCTGACTGCGAAATAGTAAGAGTGGCAAAAACGAATAGTCTGTTTTCTTGCGTATAACTACGCAAAAATTTTTTTAATATTCTATTTTCATTTTTTTTTTAAATTCCGATATAATATTTCCATCAGTCGTTAAAAATAAAGATTCGCAAAAGCTACCGTATTATAATGAAGACTTAAAATTAAGGATGAAAAATTCGTAATAAGAGAAATATATTTTTCTATATGCTTGTAGAACAGAATTTCATCTTTGGATTATTAGATTGTTATTTAAGAATCTTTATTGACCTTTTAATCTTTCTTATTTCTGGTTTGATTTTAGAGAGATTTTATAATGTACTGAAAAATATGTTATATTTTTGACTTTCCTTATCTTTTATTTTATTTTTATAAATAGATATTGTACTTTATTGACAAAGTAAACAGAGGGCCAAAATTAGGCTCTGTTAGACAAATGTGGTGGACACATTTTTTTTCGTAATTTTCTATCCTAACCTTAAAACACAATTTTATTTTTTTAAATTGTGGTTTTTGAATTTATTTATTCATGAAGTTATATTGGAAAAATGAGATAATCAAATTTTCCGAGTTCTATTAAATTATCAAAAATCTATTAATTTGGTGTGTTTTCCGTAGTTTTATCCAGCTGTTTATGGTATGATCCAGCTTAAGCCGGATAATGTTTATGATAAGATGAATGATTCTCAAGCCAACCAACTGGAATGGGATCTCACCTTTAGTGATGGGATTTGTTAAATTCCAATAGAGCGTGGGTTTAGGTATGTCACTTCCTTTTTTACCGTAGGCTGTGAAATAAGGTACCTGTTTTAAACTTCCGACTTTTTAACGGGTTAGTATTTATGGTTTTGGATAACATTAATTATGAAAGGTAGTTTAATTGTTAAATCGCTTTCGGAAAATCGGACCATGGGGGTGGAAATGGGGGGGCTTTTTGAAAAAAAAAACAAAATATCGCTTTAACTTTCTTATTAAGTAAAATGTAGAATTCGTTTAAAATTCCTTACTTATATTAAGTAAAGTTTTTTGATATCACCAACCATTGGCCCAGAGGGGTGAAAAAATGGGGTTTTGAAGACAAAAAACTCATACTTCCCGTAATAGGCAGAGTATCGAATCGGTTTAAAATAGTCCTCTAAACATTACCTAAAACTTCTGTGTAAAACAATTTTTGATATGACCAACCCTTACGGCTAGGGATGACCAAAATATTGCTGGAATTGTAAGGAGATGGATTTTGTCGTACGCTAAACATTTGAAACTTTTTTTCTCATGCAACCATTATCATATTGAGTAAATTTTAAGTTTTCTTAACTTTAAGGTGGAAATCTTTCTTATCCCCTACTTAGTTAGCACCGGTGAAATCTACCTTCGCTTTCGGGATGCCGAAATGGATTTTAATTAAAGTGCAAAGCTTTAAAGATTATTTTTTAAATAGGTATTTAACTTTTTATTTTTCTATTTAGGCCTAAATAAACTTTGATTTATATATTATTATTTTTTTAACTTAAAATATGACAAAAGTAAAATTTTGTGAAATTTTACTTTAAATTTTTAATTTCTTTGTGAATTTCTGTATGAATTCAATCAAATTATAATAATTCGATATGGTATGAATATATCTGTGTATGTAACTAACTGAACAATAAATCTTCGTTTTACGGGAAATCTGTAATAAGCTTTTCTTTTTGTTTTTGTACAGAAAGCATTTATTTTTTGTTACCATATAGCAGTTATGGAATTGTCGCCGTCAATGCGAGAGAATATCGCTTCTATGAGTGTTTTGGGTGCCTGAGGTGAAAAATATTTAAATTTCCTCTGAAAATTACCCTATTTATGTCATAAATGCTAGAAAATATCGTACTTCGTTTTGTACTTAGGAGACACTAAACTGTATCCCCCTTCCTGTTTGATTTTCTCTTGTGTACGACTGTGAAGTAAGTCTGAAATACGTTTTATTGCAATGTATTTTCAATATTTGATAAGATATCCTTTTTCAGGCTGCGGTTTGTTACAATTTTCTATAACCTTGATATAAACGTATAATGGGACCTATAAAATATTACAACAAGAAAACTATTTGTTTATATTACTAAGAGAGTCTCTCTTGTCGAGTCTAACTTGTTAGTTCGCTTGATTAACTTTTTGTCTTCTTTTCGGTCTGATTGAAATACCTGAAATATTTTAGGTTCGTTACATACAGTTATAGGAAAATACGATACTCGATACTGCATTCTGTTAAATTTTTTATACAATCTGGCTAAATAATATACATGTTAATAGTTTCACTATATTTTTTTTTATATTTTTTTTTTTATTGTAAAATAGGGATATAGCATTTTAATATTTCTGATTTAGCTTTTATTGATTTTTTTTAGAATGTTTTGTTAGATAATTTAAGCTCTAAATAACTTTTCTAAAATATACATGTTAATATCTATTACCTACAGGCACATATTTTTATTATTATAGTTGACTTCTACGGCAGTGGATAGCGTCTCAGCTTTTCATTCGGAAGGCCCCGGTTTCGAATCTCAATCAGCCATGGCGTTTTCCAATCGCAACTGAATTTCTATTCCATATTTCCGCGAACCAGCCGTGAAATTTTTCTAGTCTTTAAAAAAACAAAAATTCAACGTACAAGAATCGTTAAAATACGCAGAAAACGTTTGGTCAGTATTCCTTACGTAAACATTTGTTTTCTTTATTTTTGAGAAAATTAACGTAAATGCAGCCAATAAAAAGTAAATAAAAACTTTTAAACTTTTAAAAATAAAAGTTTTAAAACGTTTAAAAATTGGTTTTTATTGAAGCAAGACGAAAAATAGACAGAGAATCGTATTATAATAATAAACTTTATTCTTATTATAGCAAAACCAAAAAAATAAAATACATGAAATGATAAATAGTAACAGAATAAGTAATCAGTTACAGTAATTTTTCGAAATTCCCTCCTTCACGTTTTACAATGTTCAATGTAGCAGTCTGCCCGACGTAAATTATTTCCGGGGTTTTCCTTATCATTTCAGGATCGTTTCGTTTAAATTCAATAGCTTTACATATTTTACTATGCGACTCTTCTTTAGGATTTAGTATCCCTAGTAAGAACATGTCCTGAGAGTTTTTCTCAGTTTCTTCGTGGGACATTTGTTTGTATATATATATATATACATACATATATATTTTACTTGATTACTTGTGACAATTATTAACCCTATATCGGGTATAATCGGTAAGCTTAACCCCGGTATATCGGATATAAATCTGGTAAGCTTAACCCGATATAAATTACGTAACCGAAGAATCTATTTAGTATTTAGGTATAGATGAATCTAAAAATTTTTATTTCGAAATTCAGAAAATTAATTACAAATTTAAGATTCAGTGACTGCAAGAAAAGTTAAGAAATATAAAATCTCTGATTTATGTAGAAGGTACTGTATGGTTCCAAGGACTCTGCTCTTTAAGTTAATAGAGTTAATAGAATTAATTGTGCTTTATATATATATATATATATATATATATATATATATATATATATATATAAATTAGAATAACCTATTTCTTTATTCATTTGTTTTAATTATTTACACAATGGAGCAATCAGCATTTGTTCACAAACCAACGGAGCTCTATACGTCTTTAATCCATTGAAACATCGATTAATTTTTTTTTTTGTTAAATTTTTTATAAAAACGTTTTATAGAAATCTATTTTTCCATAGGTTAATTTTTTAAAAATCTTGATTCCAACTTTCTATCGTTTATGAAGTATAAAAATTAATTTAAATGGATCATAAATTCGATTCACATTTTTTAATTATGAAAAAGAACACTTTTGTTTCAACGGAATTACATTAAAAAATTTGAAGATATAATAAAAATCTTACACTTTTTTTTTCTGAAATGAGATTTTATTTATTTGCATAATGATAATCTTTTACATTACATTTATCTACGTTAAATTTTTTCGGGTGTTAAGCTATCGACTGGATGATTATTTGATGAGCAGATCAAACTTGTAAAATTCGTAAAAACGAAAACTATTGTTCGAAAGAGATTTTTTATTAATTAAGAAACGTATTTTTAACCAAATTTTTTTGTTATTAAAATTATTATCATTAATATTGTTTAAAGTGAGTCATTCGATTTTATAGGCCATAGATAACCAGGGGGACAAGGCGCCCGAGTTTACGTATTTTTCTTAATAAGTTATTCGTACTGTTGTTGAAAAAAAAAATAAAAAAAATTAATATATGTTAGGGCTGAAATTAATTAAGAAATGAAGATTCATTTTAATAACTGTAATGTAATTTTATTCTGTAGTATATTATTCATAAATAATTTTTTATCTGAAATCTTACTGTGTTGTAGGAATGTTGTCTCATACTAATGTAGATGATTTCAGCGCGATATACGAGTGCAATAGGACGAACTGTTGTTCACTTATATTCTCTCATATGCTACAACGGATTCACGTTGCAACGCACGTACAATACTTGTTGTTCTGTTTGCTTGTGGTAATAATGAAATTCTGTGTATCAACAACCGAGTATATGTGTTACTAGCACGTACAAGTAACCTGAACAAAATATTGAGTTACTGCATAAATTAATAAAAACAATGATATTACGTTTCCTTTATTTGTATATGATATAATCTTTATTTATTCATCGAGTCCGTGAGTACTTTTAATATTAACTTTTATTTTTTTTTACCTTCTTCCGATTTCTAACACTATTTATTAAACTAGTCTGAAAGGAAAAATGCTTGCATTACACCTTATTGTTATTAAATTATTAATTTTCACTCATTCTCTCTCTCCCTCTCTCTTTCACTCTTCTCTAACAAGCCTATGCCTAATTACAGTTATTCTATTCCGTTTATTTAAGAAACTTTAATGGTTTTGTCATATATCCATCAGAAAGAATAAGATTTTTTTTTTTACAAAATTAGTAGAATGTATTCACTCAGCGCAAAAATAATTATTAAAAGTGAAATTATAATGAAGAATTATAATGATGAGGAATTAAAAAAAAAAGAAAAAAGATCAATGTAAAAGAATATTCCATTTGTTAATTATAAGCTTTTAAACCGCAGTCCGTTATGATAATATTCTAATAATAAAGTTAGTTCCAAAATCTTTTCAACACACATTATATTATATCTATTAAGTTTTGAAAAAAAACCATAAATAACATCTTAGAAAATTTACAGCTAAATAACTTGGATGGTATCTTAACATTTTTTTTTCTCCGAATAGTTCATCTTGAAACACGTTATATCCTTTATTTATTTGCGGTTTTCTTTTTTTCCTCTGTTTTTCTAACTGTTCGTTTTCTAATATCTTTCTTTCGTTCTTCAGAAAGTTCAGCTCTGTTGTTTTTGCGTTTTGGCGCTTCTTTGAACCTTTTATTATCATATTTTAATATTCTCTGTAAAATTTCTCTTTCTCTTATAATTTCTTCAGTTCTTTTAAATCTTTTTGGATTTGTTTGCCTTTAGTTTTTTTACTTTAGAAGAGATCAAAATTTTTTTTTAGTCAATCTACTATCATTCATTCGAAATAAATGGAAGTAAAATACTATTCGTCTTTTCTTTATCGTTGACAGATTTTCAATTTTAGTTTAAAGTTTGTTATTTGGAATTAATTTTATCTGATTATTACTAATCAACCATTTTTTATTTTTATTTAATGTTATGATTTTGTTTTTAAAACATGCAATGTTTATGTGTAATGAACGATGATTGAATGAATATGTATAATGAATGATGTTTCTAGCCTATCGAATATATATTCAGGATGTAACAAACTTTACCTAAAATATTTCTATAATTTCAATATTTGAATTTTTTTTGGTTTACCCTAAAGTCAGATATTAAGCGCCAAGATCGACTTTTTTTATAAGGTACTTATGTTTAAACTAAATAACTGTCTTCTTTCCAAAATACTGTTACATATTTCTAAAGTTTAAATCCTTTTGTTTATTTTGGTTAAAATTTTGCCTCCACTAATTCAGATTATGCATCCAATTGTTAAGTATAATTACCTTACTTCGTCATCTAATATCTTTTTTAATGATCCTTTAAGTAGATGTATGTTTTAAAATTGATAATCACCATTTAATCTCTATTCACTCTAGTTCGCCATTTGTTCAACCAGCTTTATAATAACTGTAAAAATAATTGAGAAACAACTATTGGTTTGTTGTTTGCAATATTGTTGCATTATTTGCACAAGTTCACATCGGTTGTTTTTGAGTATATGTAAGTACATTTATAGTGAATTTACAAGAACGTTTCGGGAATACTGCTTTATTGTGAAAACTTGTTAATTTATCACGAAATATTAAACTGCTTCGTGTTTAACTTTAATTTAATTGTTGTTTAACTTTCTAAATTAAACGGTTAACTTGAAAAAAAAAAAATTTTTTAAGTATAAATTTTGGACGATATACGAGGGTTATTATTTTTTTCAAGGTCGGATCGGTCACGAAATTAAAACCACAGTGAAAATAAAAAAAATGTTATTTGTAACAGGTACTTACATAGTTATGCTATTTCTCTACATAGTCGCCACTCTGATTTAGACATTTGTCGTAGCGTGGTACCAACTTTCCAATACCCTCGTCATAGAACGGAGCCGCCTGTGTTTTCAGCCATGTTTCTACCCTGGTCTGCAGCTCGATGACTGTGCCAAAATGCTATCCTCCTAGCCAGCGTTTGATGTGAGCAAAGAGGTCAAAATCGGATGGAGCCAAGTCCGAGCTGTATGGTGGGTGACCAAACACTTCCCAACGAAAACGCTGCAGGAGCTTCTTTGTTACAGCCGCAGTGTGCGGCCGAGCATTGATATGGAGAAAGACAATGCCTGATGACAACATTCCTCTCCGCTTATTCTGAGTTGCCCTTCGTAGACGTTGAAGAGTCACGCAGTATGAGGCTACAGTGATGGTCGTGCCACGTTCCATGAATTCCACAAGAGAACTCCATTCCGGTCCCAGAACACAGTAGTTCCCCAACACACTTTCTGTTGGGGAAGGTTCGCTTGAACTTCTTTGGTTTACTGGGAAAATGAGAATGCATCCACTGTTTGGATTGTTCTTTTGTTTCTTCAGTTTCGAAATGGACTCATGTCTCGTCCCCTGTGACAATTTTGTTAAAAAAATCTTCTTCTTCATTGCGGTAGCGCTGGAGAAACGTTAGGGAGGCGTCCATTCTCATTGTTTTGTGATGGTCGGACAGCATCTTCATTTCGCACACAATTTGCGGTACTGAAGTCTCTCACTCACACTGGTGTAGAGAGCTGACCTTGAAATTTCAGGAAACGAATCACCCAATACAGAAATTCTGAACCGACGATTTTCTCGAATTGCCTCATCCACTCGCTCAACGAGATCATCGGTTGACACTCGCTTCCTTCCCTGACCGCCTGCATCATGAACGTCTGTACGTCCTGCTTTAAAGTTCCTGCACCATTGTCGCACTTTGCTGTCACTCATTGGAGTTTCACCGTACACATTACTTATTCGTCGATGAATTTTAGCTACATTACACCCCTCAGCCTGAAGAAATCGAATTACCGCACGCACTTCACACTTGGCGGGAGATGCTATTGTTGTAAACATATTACGTGCTAGCTGCGTGTTCAGAACTAAACGAGTGACGCGGCGTGATTTAAGGCCATACCAGAGACGCAGCACAACACATATGCGCAAAGGTTCATCCAATTTTTTCGCAGGTTTTTATTTAACGACCTTGGAAAAAAAATAACCATAAAAAGAAAAAATCATTTTATGGTATCAAAAGAAAATTAGTTTAATTAATTACGATATTATCAGTTCAATTCTGGCATCCGCAAACGGAAAATCAAATTGATAATCGGAAATTAAATATTTTATAAAAGCAGTATTTAATGATGAATAATTTTACAAAAATTCCTGATGAAAATTATAAAAACCTTTTAGCTCGATACAGTTTATTAGTTGGATCTTTTATAGATTTGAGGATAATTATAATTTCATCTAAAATAGTTATTACATTGTTCTGAGTAGTATCCTGTTCTTTAACTAGAATTTAATATTGATATAATTAATAACAAGTCGCCTTTTGTAGAGCTGCCTTGAAATGTTTCAGAAGTAATTTTTTTTTGTTTGTTTTTTAATAGGAGAATATAATAATACTATACAATAGATAAGAATGGAAAATTAATTCTATATTTGAAAAAGAAAAGGAGGAATTATTTTTATTTATTCATGGGTGTTTTTTTATTATCCAAAAATGGTAGAACAATAGAGAATTGTATTTTTAGCGAAATTTTTGTTCTCATTTAGTTTCCAAACGGTTAGAACTCCAATTATGTTTAAAATACAAAAAAAGTATTATTATAAATATATACTCATTTATTCAGTAATAATTTCAGTCTATGTTTTACAAAATTGGATGTTATATTGTTTAAACTTTTTTTTTATCAGTCGAACCAATTTTAGAATTTAATGGGTCATTTTATTCACTAAAAAATGTTGAGATATACGCTTGAATATCAATGAGTACCACTGCGTTTAGACTGTGGTTCCTGCTTTTTTATTATAATCTTTTTTTTTGGATATATTCATAAATTTTGTTACATTTTAACAATTAGTGAACATTTTCAATTAGTATTAGTATTTTCAATTAGTAATTAGTATTAGTAATTAGTATTTTCAATTAGTATTCGAAGGATTTAGTATGTTTGTTTCATATTACGTATTCAGTTACAATAATATATATTCCTTGTTTTGTTTACATAGAATTATTGGTTATTTTTTTTTCTTTTTTTGGTTTTATTGTATGCAAAGTATATGTTACTACATAGTATAGTCTATTTTAAATGTATTTTGAATTTTTTTTTATGATATTTTGACTTTGCATTGTACTTATTTAATGTACAACTGTGTTGTTTGATTTTACTATAATGTATGTAACAGTATTCTTTATAACTGTTTTATTTTTTTGACAAAGTACTATTATTTTATCCGTGCATATATTTTTTTAGATGTTATCAATTATTTTATTCAGGCTGTACATTGAATTTATATATATTTTTTATGTTTTTCTTTACTTATTTATCTTTTTTCCTTTTTATTTTTATTTTGAACTGAATTAATTAAATCGACATATATTTGTCAAGGTATTTCGTTGTGTTAAGATTTTTATTTGATCTGGTGAATAAGGTGTTGCCTAGTTTTCAGTGCTTTATGTGCGAGATTGTCTAACTCAATAGTATTTTTAAAAAAGTGAAATTTGATTCAGTTATTCACTAGTAGAATGGTTACATTTTTTAGATAACATTTTTATGTATTTCACTAGTTAATTTATCTGTTTACAATGTTTTAAATCTAAAATAAAAGATAATTTTATACAATAATGATCACGCGTTAATGACAAAGATGATGATGGTAATTGTGATAATAATGATTATAATGATGGTAATATTCTTTGACGATTGCCGGGTCATTTAATGTTAAGAAACATAGTCTGATTTCATTTGAATGAGTTTGTAGTCGCATCACTGAACTGAACCGAACCAAACTGAACATTCACAGCAGTGAATTTGAAATTAGCAATTGAAAGAGATTGAAAGGGCGCTTTCAGATCAACAGCAACGGGCGGATTGTAGGCGGGTGAACGAGCGGGTGAAGGGGAGGAACTGACAAAACACATTTTAATGCGATTGAGTCATCAAACCCTCTCCCTGAGTGTAGTAATGGCCTACTGGCTGGCTGAATTGACCATCATCTCTTTTCTAATTCTGTAAATGTCACTCTCTCTTTTTTTGTTGAAAATAAATTTTCCAGTCATATTTATTTCTTACATTAAAATTTTATACGCAAGTGTAATTTATTTATAATTTGGCTTACATATTTTTATTTTATAAAACTAACAACTGTAAGGCAGTCTGAACTGATTTGTTCGGTTTAATATCTGTCATATTTAAACAATCATATTTTTTTCAGTTTTAAACTGTCTTAAAGAAAAAAGAGAAGTTCATCGATATTACTTCTTACTTTTTCCTTTTTTAATATACCTTCAGCCCATAAATTTTACCAAATGTACATATTTCAATGAATTTTTTTTGTAATTTGTGCAGCAAATTCTTTTGGTTTTTCCCGTATTTATGTCCTTGATAATCAACTTAAATGGATTTTTTTTTAAATGTAAAATTACATGATTTACGTAAAGGATTTTAGTTTATTTAGTGATAAATGAAGAAATGTTGCGGGAAATAGATGAAGAAAGAAGCATTTGGAAAAATATAGTCAAAAGAAGAGATAGACTTATAGGCCACATATTAAGGCATCCTGGAATTGTCGCTTTAATACTGGAGGGACGGGTAGAAGGGAAAAATTATGTAGGCAGGTAACGTTTGGAATATGTGAAACAAATTTTTAGGGATGTAGAATGTAGGGGGTATACCGAAATGAAACGACTAGCACTAGATAGGGAATTTTGGAGAGCTGCATCAAACCAGTCAAATGACTGAAGACCAAAAAAAAAAAATTATTTTATTTGTAGTCGTCGTTACGTAGTATTGAATTTGAATTGCGAAATGATTTGGAGATTAAGTTAAATTTTTTTTACAAAATATAATTGGTTGGAAGATATGAATTAACATTCTCTAGATTTAAAAACTATTTCAATGTAATTATGAATAACATCCTTGAATTTATATACTATACTAGCATTTTCGTCGCGGCTTCGCTCGCGCTGTATAGTTACTTACGTTTCTCATCGCGATCAGAGGATGTTTAGCCGGTCAGTGCTCGCTTTGCTTCCCGTCTAGCCAGTGGTCTCTTCCTCCTGGATCCCTCTGTGTAAATTAAACCCTTGGGAGAATAGTAATGATAACAAGAAATTAAAGTCTGTTCAATTTAAAGTAAAAAATATTGTATTGTAATTTTTTCAGAGCAACAGTTTGATTAGTGCAGGAAACCCCAATTTGAGTTGCGAAATGAATGCGGGTTTCAAAAGAAACCCGCTACTTTAATTTTAAAAATAATAGTTGTAACTGGTTTCCATTTATAATTCATTTTTCCCGGTTCTTAGCGTTACTTGACAAACATCACTAGGAGGTGACGCATTCTTCGTTTCTGTCAAGTAACCGGAGGCAGGTACAGCCAGTCGTGTCGCACATACAATAAAACAGTGGCTGTATTAGTTGAACCGCCGCGCTGTACACCGTGGCATTTCTTAAAACGTCCAAATTAAAAAAATACCCGAAAAAAGATTTTAGAATTTAACCGAAGACTATTTGCAAGATCAAACTTGAAAGTCGGAAATTAGGAAAATTTGCAATCGGTTTTTACCTGTCTTCATCAATTTTAAGGACGAATTTCGACAAATCTAAAATTGGGTTTTAGATGTTCACATGAAGATTGCACTCGCCGAAAACCAAGTTAATATGCCCTTAATTTATAACTGAGAAATTAAAAAAAAAAAACAAAATTTACCATTTAAACTCGGAATTTCGAAAAAAATCCTTCCTTTGTGTGTACTTACACCGTAAGAAGATGTATGTAAAGTTTCATCAATTTATTTTCAGTAATTTTTGCTGGGCCTTGAATATTAATCACTCACGAAATGTTGTTTTATGTAAGAAATATACGAATATATGTACTTATATACAATAAAACTTGGTTATAATGAGATTCAAACGGCCGATCAAATATGATCGTTACAGCCGAGTGCTCGGTACTTCCGAGTTGGCCACCTCGTAACCGTAAATTTTTTCGCCGTCATTATCTATTATAATGCAGAAAATATGCGATATATCTAAGAAGAAGTTGTTTTGAAACAAAATATTGATGTGTTTTGTATTATAGACCGACAAATAAAATTTAGATTAATAACATTTTTAAACGTTAATACGTTTTGCTATTAACCAAAACGTTTGGCCTGGTTCCTTTCCCGGTGGTTTGAGGCAGGCGCTGTACAAGACCGAGACCCGGTCTCTGAGGGGGTAGGAACGATTAGGGGGTAGTCGGACCCGGTTACCCCCTCCTGGAGATTAGAGGCAGCCACTTAAACCTAAAGAGCCGACCGTGGGGGCTGAACTGCCGTGCCGGACTTACTGCCGGTGGGTGAGGAGACTACCTGGGTTGAGCTTTACTTAACTGTATGTCCGGCTCAGGCGAGTAGGAAAAAAATATTTTAAAAAATGTACCGGTAAAATGAATTTTGTAACAGACTCTGAGACACGCGGTAAATTGAAAACCAACCGCCAAAGGACACCGGTATCCACAGTCTAGCATTCAAATACATAGAAAAGCAACTGCTTTTACAAGATTCGAACGTAAAGAACTCTTGACTTCGAAAAGAAGCTGATTTTGCGATGACGAGTTTAACCACTAGACTAACCCGACGGGATACTAATAATAAAAAAAAATAAAATTGTAAATTTGCTTTAATTTTAAAAATATTCATTGTGTCATTGTTCTAAATAAGATCTGTACAAATACCAAATTATTGTCAAAGATACCTTGGTCGGGATTTTTGATCACTTAAATTTCATATTAAAATTATTACATTTCTTTTTAAACGAAATACAGTTGCTAATTCTTTCTACATTTATATAAAAATTTAATATACTGTATGTATATTGATTTTCAATATTTATATTTATTTTTTATTATAATGAAAATGTTGTGCCTTTTTTATTTTTAATGCTATTTTTACAATGTTTTGAATAAAAATGATCTACGTCATTGTAAATGTATTTATATTAATTCCTTTTGAAAGGAAGTGCATTAATTATTGTTGTCAAAATTATTTTCACAATCGTTACACGAAACGTTTTTAATTGTTCATTCGGTTTGTAAATATTGTACATTCATTTCCACTTATTTTGTAATTCAGTACATGATGTTACTTTGATTCTCTCACATATGCTGTCATCGGTATTGGATTTCAATGAAGCTTTTTTTTAAACCCTGTGATGTAGTGAACTTTTTATAATTATTGTTTCGATCTAGCTGTTTTTTGTAATTATTTTTAGCTTCCCTTTATTGAATAGAAAGTTGAATTTAACAATTCCTCAATTTTGACAAATTCGTAAAACATGTTTTAATGTATTTTTATGTACGTGTTATTTTAAACATTTTGGTTTTACAGCCACTTCTAAAAAATTAGATTTTGTACATTAAACTTTTTTTGTTGTTGATATAAACGCTGAATAATTTAAATACATAATCATACGGGAGGAATGAATAAACATAGTTTATTTGTAAACTATATGTATAAACAAGAATATAAATTAAATACCGATAATATAATACAACCTTAGAGGATTGCTTTGAAGTCAAGGATATCACTAATTTGATGAATGTATTGAAAGGATACGAATGTGGGCAAAAATAACTCAAGGTTTTTTGGACTTTTTCATAACAGTTCTTCAATGCACTTCTTAATTCATTCCACAGATTAATACCTAGGTTGTCTGAAAAGTTATCAGCCTAACATAGAATGACGTATTTTTTCTGTCAAATATAGATATTTTTTCAAAAAAGTTCCCCTTCAAGTCGGTACATTTTTTCCAGCGATACTCTAACCTCTTTAATCATTCCTATGAATAGTATCTGGCGACTTTCTCCGTAAAATAGGCGTTTACATATACTGCAATCTCCTTTTCCCGATAAAAATTTCTTTCCTCCAAGCGAAACTTTAAGGTTAGGAAAAGAAAAAGTCGCCTTGGGGACAGATCTGGTGAATACGGTGAGTGATCAACCAATTCAAAGTGCAATTCATGAATTTCAGCCATGGCGAACATCGATGTGTGAGCAGGCGCATTGTCCTGATAGAAAAGCAGTTTGGTTTTTTGCAATTTCTGACTTCAGCTTATCGTAAGGATACGTAATACTGTCCCGTTATTGTTTTACCTTTTTCAAGATAATCGATAAAAAAAATCCCGTTACTATCCCAAAAAACAGTAGTCATCACCTTCTCGGCCGATAGAACTGTCTTCGCCTTTTTTGGAGCAGGTTCACCCTTTTTAGTCCACTGTTTTGACTGTTCTTTCGTTTCAGGAGTGTAATGATGGATCCACGTTTCATCTACAGTTATGAATTAACGCAAAAAAATCTGACTCGTTTTGCTTAAATTGCTCCAACAGGGCCTTGGAAATGTTCATTCGAATGCGTTTTTGGTCCAAAATGAGCAAACGCGGCACCCAACGCGCGGATAGCTTACACATATCCAATTCTTCAGTTAATATATGACATACACGTTGTTTCGATATGCCCATAGCCTCTGCTATCTCTCTAACCTTAATTCATCAGTCTTCCAGTACCATTTGGTGAACTTTTTCGATGATATCATTGGTTGTAGTTTTTGGCCATCCCGAACGCTCATCATCAACTAAGCTGCTACGACCATGTTTAAATTCAGCTGCCCATGTTTTTACGGTGGCAAATGATAGGCCAGTGTCCCCGTAAACAGCGTCCAACTCGGTTTTAATTTGCCTAAGCGTATTGCCTCCTTTCAAATGGAATTATCACGGTACGATATTCGATTTTTTCCATTTTCACAAAAACACTCGCAATGACTTACTCAAACGATTATCAAACAACTAAGCGTCCAAAACGGCTGAAATTTTAGTGAGTACCTTTCAACGCACGGGCGAACACATTCCCTAACTTTTGTTGACGAGTGCTGAATCTTCACTTTGAGCCTCAAAACCTTTAATACAACCCTCGTAATAATGAAAAACTTTTATAATAATATGGAGTTCTATAGGATATTTGGTGTAACTTTATTCAGTCTGTACTGGTAGATAGCTACGACACTTGCTCAATTATGTAAACCTGCATAAAACTGTGTTATAGTGTAATTCTCTAAGTTCTCGTGTATCTTTAATTAGTATTCAGGAGAATTTATAGAAATGCCACAACAGCAGTTTAGAAATGAGAAATCAATAACATAACTTACTGGAATTTCAATTCCATTACGTCAAAATATGCGGACGGTTTGCGAAAAAATGTGGAAACCTTTCCATTAAATTGAAAGAGATATTCAGGTTTGAAATGATTATTATCATACCAGTAATCCTTCTTACAAATGCAACTTTTAAAAATGACGACGGTATGTTCAAACTTTCGGGGCATTCAAAGAAATTTTATCATCCGAATGTAGAGATCGGTTGGTTCTTTATGATACTTACGACCAGGATTTTGTGGTAGATGTTATATTGGGATTTATTTAAAAATACAACCCTAGCAAAATACTTCTTTTAGAAGATAGTACAATAATTTCGGTTGAAGAGGTTGGCAGCACTACCTATTGTTATTGTTTTATAATCAGCCGATATAATTTTGTATTTTTTTTGAACATTTAATCATTTTTGGTATCTGTCTCTTATATTAAGAAATGGTTTTGAACGTGAAAGAAAGGTTTTTTGTTGGGAAAAATCTTTTTGTTTTGTGCGAATAAGCTTTTCAATTGCAGTTTCCGGGTAAGAATCTACCAACATCGTTTGATAAAGAAATATAGAGGGACTGGTTCTATTTGCAATAATCGGAAACATTCGGTACTTAATGACATAATCGGAAACGTTCGGTACTTAATGACGACACGTTAGAAAATGTTAGGATAAGCTTTTTAAACTCGTGTAACAATTCATTACGAAAACAAAAAGGAATTTCTTTGAATAGTGCCATTAAACCTACCCGGCTACTTAAATACCGAATTCATTTATCACATGAAGTACACCCGGTTGGTTATGATGTGCTAGGTTTCTTTAGCGTCAATGGGTTAATCAGTTTGTTCGGAAAAGCATTAAAGTTTTGGAAAATGTTTTTTTTACAGATGGTTTCATTTGAGTGGTCGGTTACATTAATAGATGGAATGATCACTATTGGAGCTTCAACAACGCTCACATAATCCATTGTTGATCTCTTCATCCACAGAGAATTGGTGTGTGGTGTGTAATTTCCAGGCGAAGAATAATTGGCCCCATATTCTTTGAAAACACTTAATGCAGATCTCTACCAAAAAATCGTAAAGAAAATTTTACAGATTTAGAATTAAATGAGAGAGATTCATGTTTTCAACAAGATGAGACCACATGTCACACGGCAAGAGCAACAATGGACCTTCTGAGAAATTTCTTTGGTGAAAGAATAATATCGACTGGTAAGCTAGATCACCTGATCTTTTCCTGAAATTTTTTTTCTCTGGAGATATCTAAAAGGTTGTGTATTCAAAAATAATCCATTGAAGAATTGAAAGCCAACGTAACTGAAGAATTACGAGGAATTGGAAGAAGTACACTTCGAAAGATTGCATGATATATGAAAAAGAGGGTAAAGGCCTGCATTGATGAAAATTTAGACACTTTTAACATTTTTATACGGACATTTGATCTCAATATTGTTTTGCAGAAATGATTGTAATATTTATAACTAATCACATTAACTATAAAATATTATTTTTCTTTAGATTGGATTGCGTTTTAATTCATACAACCTCTACTTGATTTGATGTACCAAATAATAATACACAATAGAGAATAGTTTATACTTCTTATTTCTCAGTGATATAATTTTTTTAAATTGCTGCTTCTCATAAACCTTTATTCTGGTTAATCACTGTTTAAAAAATTAACTATAAATCATCGGTAATATAAACATAGCTGCAGTTTAAGAAGTCGCATTCACAGTTTTTATAACTTGAACAGATTAAAAAAGGAAAATTTAAAAAAATAAAAAAAATATCTACAAATTATGCTGAATTATGTATAATTTGGTAATTGAAAATTTTAAAGAGGAAGAAGAATAACTGATTATGAATGAATGATTAAATAACTGAACAAAATTACGAGAGAGATAAAACCTAATTTAAATGAAACATAGAACTTAATTCCCACAATGTATTGTAGAACTTTCCCTGCTACGCCGATCAAGATATGTAATTAATTTTTTGGCTTAAAAGAAGATAAAAAGAAAAAAATGTTGGGACTCCCATACTTAAGGGGAACCATTCGAGTAAAATTAATATTTAACAAAACAGTATCTAAGTGGTGATAATAGATTTTAAAAATAATTTTTAAAATTATTTAAAAAATACAATGATACAGCAATATTTCTAAATAAACAAAGTTGTATTTGGCTATGAATGGGATGAAAGTTTTGCAAATATTTTTTTCAAGAGTTACTAAGAAATAAGGGCTACCAAAAAATATATTTTTACAGTTTTAATGTTACTGGTAACTTGCTAAAAAGATCTAAATGTAAAATAAGTTTTAAAAAAAAGTTTATTTAAAAAAGAAAAAAAATTTATTATCACATACATTTGAATGGGATGGGCAGAACATTCTTATACTAATTTGAAGGCCTATTGATGTAGAAATATAGATGCAAAAAATTATCATAATTCCTTAGCTGGAGCAAGATACAGATAAAAAATACAAATATATAAAAATTTTTGTTGTTGAGTGTGTGAATATTTAATAAAACCTTTCGGTAATTTGTGATCTTGGTAAAAAAAACTTCAGCTTTTGTAAATAATATTTTTTTTTAAATTACCCCAGTAAAGATTTTAAATTTTATTTTGGCCAAAATAATCCCACCCCTTTTTTTAATCCTTAATAAAAAAAAAGGAAATACAATCTTTCTTCCCGAAGGTAATACCTGTCTACTAAGTTTGAACAAAGTCGTCAACTGGGTCTAGAGTTGTAAGGCCAAATACAGGCCAACATACATACGCACAAACTTCTACCAGAAATAAATTTTGTGGCGCTTGGAAACATGGAAATAATTTTTTTTTCCGAAGATTATTAACAATCTATTTAAATCTATTTATTCGTTAAATTTATTTTTTAATATCTTCTTTAGGCACAAATTTAAAAAAGTTCAATTTTTTGATTTTTTTTGTCTTGTCTGTATACTTTAAGTTAAAGCTTAAGTTTAAGCTTTTACTGCAGAATATATCGCTATAGTCGTGAAAGTAAAAACAACCAAGAAAGAAATGACTAATTAAACTTAAGGAGGTTTAAAGATGAGTGTAATGACTAATTATAACAAAAGTTTGAAAGGTAAACAAATTAAAAACGAATGTAGAAGACGAATAGATTCTGGATGTTTAGCATTCGCGAGAAATTTTTCAGTAAATAAAATAATAAATAAATTACGAAAAGAAACGTTATTTAATATTTGTGTAATTTCAATTCGACCTTTGGGTCAGAACACATGTCGTTGACCAAAGAAATAATAATAACAAAAATTCTGGTGTGTATACTACATGACTTCCTTGTACACCTATTGAATTATATATACACATTTTTTGCTGTACTTCTTTTAAACTTATTTCATTTGAAAGTGAGATACGATCCTCCAATTCTTTAATAAAGTGGACAGTTACACGATTACTAAAATATTAGCTATTAACATCAAATATTTAACAATTATTAATTCATCAATCTTACGTGAGATAATATAATAGAGTAAAAGTCCCTTTATTACTATTTAAATAAATGTACGTCATATATGTCTAATACTATGTTTTTTACATATTATGATGATGTAAGCATCAACAAAATGAACACAATAATGAATAATCAGATGTTTCACCAAATCTGATCTGGACATCACATGACTTACTTGTACGCCTATTAAATTACATATATTGTTTTTTTTTTGTTTTGCTTATGAAACTTACATGAAATTTTATTTCATTAATAATTTTTTCATATTTTTTTTATTATTATTGAATTATTATTTCTTGTAAAAATCTTTTTACAATCACAGGTTAATAATTACTAATAAAGCGATATATTTAAATTAAAAAAAAAAAAAATTAAAAAAAAGAGATGAAGTCTGATTCGAACCAAGAAATGATACATTACAATACAAGAAAGGATGTGCCTTTCTTACAAGAAAGGCACATCCTTTCTTGTAAGATCCAATATTTCATTAATTAAAATTTTATTTAGCTATAACTTAGGAACCAATGAAAATAAGAACCACTTATGATATGTCACTGGAAAGCTCTGAGTGAGGGCTTATTACTGCAGTTAAGAAAAAGTCCAAAATCCAATACATTATTTTACTTTTAGCTTTTTTGGACACTTTTGGTGCAGTCGATTCCATAAAGAAGGGAAGTGCACAACTAGAAGTTACAAGAGTCCTAAATCAAAATTTCACCATCCTATGGCTAATCGTTTTTGAGTTCTGCTCTGCTAGATACGTACCTGCGAACAGTCACGCCGAAACTAGTCAAAATGGATTCAGGGATGGTCAAAATGAATATTTCGTTTGAAATCTGAAAACCGATTTTTTCGCGATAACATCACTTCGTACAAAAAAGTAAATATTAGAAAATCACAAAGAAAAAGATTAAATATACTTAATAATAAGAAACGTCAAAAAAGAAAACGGATAGATTAGAAAACAGGTAGAGCTTTGATGATGTTGACGTTGGAGTGGATAAATTAATGAATACAAGAGTGACATAGTTAATTATAAGATTTGTGGTATGGAAACTTTATGAAGAACATAAAGACGTTTAGTTGATTGTGATAATTTGTTGTAGAGGTAACAAATGGGATGTTTAATCCACACGTCAGCGAAGTTTGGAGAATTTCAGAGGAGACCTTATATAAGCATGCCGAGGAAGAAAAATTAAAAAGTAATGTTAGTATTATTTTTAAATAATCCTATAAGATATTTTAAAAAATCTTTTAATGAATTTTGATTATACGTTGAAAAATTTATAAAATCCTTTATACACAGTTTTTATTTAATCGAAGCTAATTGAAAGTATGTTATCGTTCGCTTAAATTTAGTGCTCTCTACTAATGTTATCTTTATAGCACAAACAATTCTAGAAAGATACGGTTGAAAGATTTTATTGAAAACCGGGCTGAAGTGATCCTGTCCTCGGTTAAAAGTTTTGAGGTTTGACGTGAGGCTTGTATTTTTCCCTCGCAAAACTTTTCTCTAATGTCTGTTAAGAGTGAACTTATATCAAATTGGTGACATTCCTATTCTTCCTTTTGTTCTTTCCAACTCCCTTCATGCATCGCTGCTCCCTTCTTTATCTTTAATTCCTCGTACTCTTCCGTCCTTTCTTCTTGTATTCGCGTCCTCTCTTATTGTACATTCTCATCTTTTCTCTTACCACTACTTTTAACAGGGTGTCAGCATTGCTTAAAAATTGCTACTGCATGGTTTCCTTGTGCAATACTTGATTCTTTGTAACTAATTATAAGTTTAAATTGAGCTCGCGTTTCCCTTCCTTCTCTGTACACTTTATTATACGTTTTCTTATAAAATATTCGATGAAAGTTTATTTAAATCAGTTTCGTTTTGAAATTTCAATTATTTTCTTGTAAACTTTTTTTATTGAAGTTTATTAATTATTAATGCAGTGTAATAATGTTTTAATTCAATCTCGTTACTACTAATAAAGTTTTATTTAATTTCACATTTTTATTATAGTGTAAAGTTTTTATTAAATTTTAAAAGAAAAAGTTTAAAAAATTCATTTTTTTCATTAGATTATACGTTTAAGTTAATAAAAGTAGAATTTTACATCATGTTTAATATGAACGTACATTTTACTTGATATTTAGCATTATTTTTAATTTTTTGTAATAGTTTACCTTATTTCTTGGTTGTTCTAAGTTTCTCCAAAACCTCTTTCATATTCTTATCTTCTCCCGCATTGTCTAAAGGATTGACGTACTACACTGACGTACTAGACGTACTACACTGAACAAATGGTAAACTTTTAAATACAAACTAATCAAAATTTAAATTAGAGAAGTTTCTTTTTTGTATTTATAAAGTTTTTTCAACTATAATACCAGTTAATGTGTGCTAATTTTGTCCACTTCAGCTAAAGTTATTATTGGTGATTTTTTCAAACAGAAAGTGATAGAATTGTGAACCCGGGGACTAAGGAATATTAAAGTATTTATTCATCTAGTGTTATACATGTAATAAAATTTACAATATTTTTCAAAATACTTTTAAAATATCACAGAAAAATTTTATTTTTTTCTTTCAGACGTTTAAAAGTATTCGTAACTGAGAAAAAGTATTTTTCCATTAAGATTTATCCAACCAATGTGAATGACTAACCGCTTCGGCGTTATACCTCACATGTAATTACTCTATATATTAACTTAGCCGGTTCATATTTTGTAATAAAAGACATTATCCAGTTGATGACTAAATATTAGTTTACATTATATAATCATGATCATTGCATGTTAAACGTTTTAGTTTGAGTTATATTAAATTAAAGTTACATTGTTGATGAAAGTGTGTATGACAGATCTAAATTTGACAGATCTCTCAGATTTCTAATATGACAGATCTAAATTTAGACTGAAGAATGCAATAATAATAATGAATTACTAAAATAAAATATCAGCTTATAAAATAGGCCAGCTGTATATAAACAAATTTATTAAATTAAGAACGAGTAAGAACGAGGCAGTTTATGTATTTATAAATTCATAAGAAGGCAAAGAAAGTGAGTCTTAACACAACATATGATTTTCTGGTTATACATCTTTATGTATTGTGTTCGTGATTTTTTGGAGACTTCTAACTAAAGTATTTAATAATAATACTGTTATTTTATCTAAATGAAGTAAATAGATAATAACAATAATTATGTAAGATCCTCGTTCTATTAACAAATTTGTACTCATTATCATGTACAGTCTTAGTGTCTACTTGGACAAAAGAAAAAATGGTTACACTTGCTGTAAAAGTCTTGTTTATAGGTTTTTTTAATTCTCGATGTGGTGCTCTTTAAATACCCGGAGCAAGGCATCGCCGTGAAGTTTATGCTTCACTAATGGATCAGTTGAAGGGGGCGTTTTTTCATCGAAGGGTATACGTTTTACATCTGGCCAAAATGAAAGTGCTCTTTCACCACCATAATACGTCTTCAAAAACTTCACTTCAGAAAATTTTACGAGCTATGTTTCGAAATTCTTCCACACATGTCGGATTTGGCTTCAAAATTATTTTTCTCAAACCTCAAGAAATGGCTAGCTGGACGAAGATTCACAGATGAATCTTCAAAGAATGATGAATTATAAATTAAAGCGTAGACAACCGCTTATTTTGTAGAATTGGACAATTTAAATTGAAGGTATTAAATAGTTGGAAGATTTTTAATCTAAATATATCGAATTGCAATGTTGATAAATATAAGATTAATACGAGAGTAAGTCCATTATTATCCGCAAGTTAGTTATTTTTTTTTTTTTATTGTTAGTACTGTCGTGTTGCGTAGATTGACGCATACGTGGTTTAATTGTTATGTCTGTGCAGGTTTGATGCTGCTAGGTAAGTTCCATTATCGCTGCCCTGCCGTTAATCATGGCTGCTCCGCTTTCTGTTCGCACCAAAGAAGAGCAACGTTCAGTGATCCGTTTTTTGTAGTCGGAAGGTGTATCAGGGGCCGAAATTCATCGAAGACTTTCGATACAGTGCGGGAACAGTGTGTTGACGCAACCGAGTGGCTACGAATGGATTGAAAAATTCAAAAACGGCCGCACAAGTGTTACGAACGACGAAGGAGCCGGAGGACCGTTTACCGCCACAAATGAGGAAAACATTGGGGGTGCACGTGCATGGTTGTCTTAGACAGACGAGTAACTATCGATGAAGTGGTATATCGTCTGCAAATTAGTCACGGTTCTGCCTACGAAATCATCCACAACAGATTTGGGTTTCATAAAGTCTGTGCAAGGTGGGTCCCAAAACAACTCGCACGGTAGCATAAACAAACGCTCTTGGACATCTGCCATAAACATTTGAATCCCTATGGTAACGAACGGGACTTCTTCTTAGACAGAATTATCACCGGTGACGAAACACGGATCCATCATTACGAGTCGGAGAGTAAACGGCAGAGTATGGAATGGAAACATCCAAATTCGCCTGCAAAAAAAAGTTCAAGACCCAACCGTTCGCAGGAAAACTGATGCTTACGGTTTTTTGGGACTTACAAGGCCCAGCACTGGAACATTATGAGAAAAGGGGTACGACAATAAACAGTGCGCGTTACAGTGAGATGCTTACTGCCTATCTGATGACTACAATTCGAAGCAAACGCCAAGGACTGCTGTCGAAAGGTGTTTTGTTGATGCACGACAATGCCCGTCCACATGCTGCTGCCCACACTGCTGAAACGCTCCAGAAACTCGACTTTGAAATACCGGCTCATTCTCCGTATAGTCCTGATGTTGCCCCTTCTGACTACTACTCAAAGAGGAATTAAGGGGCCGTCAATTTACCTCGGACGAAACAGTGAAAGAAGCGGTGCATTCCTGGCTCGTAGCTTAACCGAAAACCTTCTTTTATGAGGGCATCAGGAAGCTTGTGCAACGATGGACCAAGTGCATTGAAATGCAAGGGGACTATGTTGAAAAATGATGTACATGTAAGTTTTCTATTTGTATTGCAATAAAATGTATAACTACATTGCCGATAGTAATTCATTGACTTACCCTCGTACATTGAAAAATAAAAACAAAACAAATTTGAAAAATAATTGTTTTTTTTGTTGTCAGGCTCAGAACTTTCCAAACTAAACTTGTAAAACAATATTTTTATTAATGTTTATTGTATCTTACCATTTTTATTGCCGTTTTCTTTTTTGAAGTAGCAATTATAATGAAAATGTAGTTGTTTGAAGATAGTTTTGTTTAATATTACGTAAAATCATGATAATTTAACTAATATACATCAGCAATCTTCGAACAGAATACTAATCGATAAAAAAATTGCAATTTTTCATATACTCGTAAAAATATGTTTGTAAAATACCTTATCTGGTTCTATAGTGACTTTAATTTATTGTTTAAATTTTGTTCAAGTTGTATTCTATGTAATAATTTAAGATTACACTGTTTACATAATTACAGTGAATTTGTTTTGTCAACATAAATTTTAAGTTTATGCTCATTTTGTAATGAACTTACAAACATACTTCACAGTAGTAACATAGAGTCAGTATTTACGGACTACTTTATAGATACGAATCAAGCAACATTAACAGCTACCTAGACATTGTGCACGTATACATAAAAGGATCATTTGTTATCATCAATGAACACCTAATAATAAAAAATAATAGAAAAGTATTATAGTGGGTAATAACCTCTGCAATTTTATTTTGTACTCGGCACATTATACATCTACCAAAGAGTTTAAAGCTTAAAAAATCGTAATTCATAGATTTACCGATACATTTACATCTAAATCAAGTCATTTTGTAACCTTTGTTTTAATATTTTTTTAGAGAGACGTTTTTTGTAGACTACGTTTTAGGATTTCACCCTGTAGCAAATTTAGCGAATTATTTTATCCATCAGATTATTTACAAAAAATTATAACCGTTCCGGTCACCGTAAGAAACGGAAACTTTACTAATAAATTTTTAAAGATAACTTTATGTTTTATCCGTGTGATATCCAATTATTCTATATCTTAACTTTTGCAGGTTATCATTGTAAATTAGCTTTTTAAGCCTTTATATTAATTTTAGATTATACACATATCTACAAAATGTATTAAGAATAAACATAGTAATAACATTTGAAAGTTATTTTTTATGTTATTAGTATATATTTTGAAGTTTCCAGGTTGTTACATTAAGTCCAACTCTTTCTGATCGTATATTATTTTTGCTTCCTTATACGAAGTAAAGGAGGAAGTATTGTGATCGCGAAATATTTCGGTTTTCAGATTTCTACGGAAATATCCATTTTGACTATCCCTGAATCTAATTTGAGTAGTTTCGGCGGGATGTCTGTCCGTATGTATGTATCTCTCATAACTCAAAAACGATTAGCCGTAGAATGTTGAAATTTTGGATTTAGGATTGTTGTAACATCTAGTTGTGCACCTCCTCTTTTGATTGCAATCTACTTGACCAAAAAACCCCAACATCCCCCAAAAAATTGTTTTTTGGATTTTTTTAAAATTGAAATAATAAGCCGTCATTGAGAGCTTTTCAACGATATATCTTAAATGGTACTTATTTTTATTGATTAGCCAAATAACATTTTTATTAATAAAATATTTAGTTCTTAGAAGGATACACATCGGTACGAATTCATTTCCTTTTTTTTTAACTGTTTGTTTTTTTAATTTAAATATATTGATTTATTATTAATTAATTAGTAATCCCTGATTGTAAAAGAATAATTACAATAAATAATAATAAAAAAATGAAAAAAATCAAAATTATTAGTGAAATAAAATTTTATGTACTTTTATGTACTAGAAAAAATGTAAAATGTAATTTAATAAGCGTACAAGAAAGTTGTGTTGTATACAAATCAGATTTTTTAGACTTTAGATTTTAAAAAGTATTACATTTCAATTTTATATTTTTGTTTGTAACGAATTTTTATAATAGCTGAAATAAAATTCTTGATTCTAATTGCTTAAAAGAGTGTAATCTTTGAATATCTGTTAGGCCATAATTTCAATGTTTATTACTTTGACAATTTTCATCACAAAATGAATTATAGGCCTACGTAATGCCGAAAAGTTAAAATTGAATGACTTCTTTTCTAAACTTTTATCAAATCTTTAAAATTTAATTACTCTTACATATATATATATATGTGTGTGTGTGGGTGTGTGTGTGTGTGTGTATCAAACAATAGAGTAATTGAACTGTATAATATAATGCACGATATTTAATAAAAATCTCTATAAAAATTTTATTTTTACTTTATTACTTTATCATGATTCTTTCTATTTCATACACAGTTTAAATAAATATTATTAACAAACAATAGTTGTCACATTGACGATAATCTTCTTTATCCTTGACGTCATATATATGTATAATACCATATGGTATTATATATACACATCTGTTCTGTGAGCAACACTCACTTGCCTATTAACAAAATAGCTTATGTAAATTAGACTACTATTCTGTATTTAATAATTTAATATAAAATATTGAGGGTTAAATTTTTTTTCCACTTTAAACTAATCTTATTTGTTCTAAAAGAAAACCCGAAGGAAATATTTAATAAAATTTGAACGTTAATTGATGACAGCCTTTGTTTTTTTTACATGAAATTTCATTGAAACTACTTTCTTTCGAAATTAAAGGATAATATTTTTTTGTGTTAAATAAACATAAAAATTGTTTTTGATCAATTCACAATAATTGTATTTATCAATTTTCAAGAAAAATAATTAAATTATGTATTGTCAGTGGGAATTACGTTAACCGGGGAACTGTTTTGTTATATTAAGATTTCATTTTTTAACTTTGATAGTATTAAATTTGAATCGTATCAATTGAACGATGAGCTACTTTTCTTTGCTACTTTTACTTTTACTTTGCTTTTCTACTGCTACTTTTCTTTACTTAAAACTAATAAGTTTTAGATCTATTTACAGTATTCATAATGCCATAACATTATGGAATAATATAATAGCATAATATAATTATGCTATTGACAAGAGAAAGTAAGTGTGTTTATATCGTAACCATGTCGATTGTTTAAATTATAACGTTATATATTTGTTATTTATTATTGTTTAACGTTATTATTTATTATTGTTATTTATTTTCGTTTAAATTAGGTTTGGTATTGTTTAGTTAGTTACTTTTTTTGTTAATTGACTAACATTTTATTACTTAATTTATGATTTAGCGAAGTATTTACTTTTTATTTTTCAAAATATTGATGATCTAAGAACATATAGCTTCTTCCAATTGTTCTTTATTAAATTTCTTTATTGTATTTAAAATTGAAGAAATATGGTTTTAGAATACGTACTTTAGACCTTAAATTTAGACAGTTCTCTTCCTGATTCATCGTAATTGTCCATATCGTTATAATTTTAACAGTATTATTTTATTATTCATACTTTCATTGTTTATGATATGGTAATATATCTTTACGGTAAGCTTCAAACTGCCGTTTATACAATTTATTTACTACGATTTACGTTTATTCAAAACTTGCTGTTGAACTAAAGATTTCAAAGGATTTCTGTATCGTCCAGTTCGCACTACATTATACCTTTTTCATTTAAAATTGTTAAAACCCAAATCAAATCTTTATTATAGCCCTAGCGCACATATAAAATTTTATTTTGTTTTTAAATAACTTTAATTAAAATTCATAAAATGTTAGAATATTTTACATTGCAATCGATGACAAAATGTATTATGAGAATGAATTATCAAATATCATTCGCGTGTAGTCTACATATGTTTAAATAGCCTGCGAAATGTTACGACACGGAAAATGATAGGATCGTATTTTACTATATGTTTAGATATTCATTCAAAAACAAAATTTCATTCTACATTGTTATTTTTGGTTGGTTCCATTCACTATTATTCTTTTTAATAAAAGGGAATTTTTTCAACAAAAAATTGTGAAGCCTGTACTAAAAATAAAAAGTTCCAGATTTTTTGATTGCTAATTTTTTTTCTCGGACATTATTTTCCAAAATACACTTGTAGAGTGATAATAATAATAATAATAAAACGTAAAAAAAATATGGAAGGATAATTTTTAAAAAATTCTCTAACAAAATTTCTCTTCGTATAAATATTGAATCAAAAATAATTAAAATGATTTGTATTTTTTCTGAGAAATTTCTTTGTAAAACGAAATTTTAGATATTATTATTAAAACAAATTTTCAGAATTTCTTATAATGAAGTTTATTTTACTATTAAATTCAAGGAAGTGATATCGTATTAAAACTGGAAGGAAATAACATTATTGGATAGTTTTACAGTAAATGTTGAAAATTGGTGGTACTAAAAGTTAAGTATAAAGTAAGTATCAGCTTTCAGCAAATTGAGAGACGTTATTAGATCACGGTTTTGAATGCTTTGAAGTCACAAAATATTTCCCTCTCTTTGTTCTAAAATCGATTTTGAAATGACGTTAACTCTTCCTCGTTCCATATTCGTATTAGTCTTCGGTGGTGTGAGTTTATAAGCGGTACACTTTGTGTTTGAAAAATGTGGCTACAGTTGATCTTCTGTCATGAATAGTACGTGTTCACACTACCCGTACGTCAAGTATAAAAATATGTACAGACATTTTTTTTTTTTACTCTTTTGTTTTATATTTTTAACGTTTTATCTTCTTTGTACATTATAAAAAATATTCTAAATGTGGTTACTGTTTCTGACACTTCAAAAATGTTAATACGTTTCAAAAAGCTTATATTACAGTCTATATCTGTTGAAAAATGGGTGCACTTGTGTACATAAAGCTAAATATGCATTATAAAAAAAAGTTGGCTTAGGATTATTGGAGCCAAATTTTTATGTAGATAAAACACTAGATAAGACAACGACATATAAATAATTCTGTCGTAGAAATAACTGTATAAGTTGGTTATAGTACTGTGAAACCTCTATTAACCGTTAAAAATCGAGACCACATATGAAATTAATGACAAATGTATTAGAGTACACAGATTATAGGATAAGTGTTATGGAAAAAAAAATTATGCGGCTAAAAAATTATATTTATTTACGAGAAATAACCTCGTTTAAAAAAACAAAAAAAAAACAGACTAAAATAGTGTTAACAACAAAAAAATTAATGTTTGCAATACGGTACATTTAGAAGATGCTAAACGAAAGAAAAATCAAACGATACAAAGTGTAATTTTATTATTATTTTTATATTTTACTTCCTTTTTCTCAAGCAATGTATTGGATTCGGCGTAAACATATACGTTTATGATATCCCAAAAAATTTGAAACACTTAGGTAGCACTATTTCACCTTAACTGAGGCTTATTTTCATATGTTAGCAACTTAGTTCACCGGGTTGGTCTAGTAGTTAACTCGTCGTCGAAAATCAACGTTTAACAGCTGATTTTTGAAATCGAAGATTCTGAGGTTCAAATCCTAATAACGTTTAGTTGTTTTTATACGGATTTGATTACTAGAGAGTGGATACCGGTGTACTTGGTGATTGGGGTTCAGCTAACCTCTTGTCCCAGGAATGGTCGGCTTCAGTCTGTACAAGACTACACTTCATTTATAAGACTTCCATATTATCTTCATGTCATTGGGCCGGGGGTGGGGTTGCTTATTGTTCAATAGTTGAACACATTATGAAAATAAATAAAATAAAAAATGTTAGCAACTTCTTTTTCTTCTTCCATTTTTAAATTTAATTATATCCACGTAACCAATAATTTTTATTGAATTGTGTTTACATTTCCATTTTGAAATGACAGCTATTGTACATGTTACTTTAATTTCATTTTTAAGTAGTTCATAATTGGAGTCAGAGTTTATTGTATTTCTTTTCCGTTTTTTTTTCAGCCTCTTTGTAACTTTACAATTGTCATAACTTTCAAGCTTTAACAAAATTAAAAATTGTGTACATAGTAAAAACTAAGTGCTGTATATTGGACATTACACTTAAATTACGAGCGCATAGGACGATAATGTAAATAGATGATCGTATTAGAATGGTTTTCCGTGGTTGTTATCAGAAACAGTAGTTGAGGGGGGGTTGTGATCGATAAGCAGGGTTTATTGTAACGTTTTTTTACTAGGTCTGTCCGTATGGATGAACTCTTTATGTGGTGAATTTTAATCAATTTTTCAATCCATAATAATACTCATAAATACAATAATTCAATATCGATTCTCTTGTGAGAAGGTATAATTAAAGTGTGTGTGCGCGTGCGTGCGTGTTTTCTTGCGTGCACCTTTTTTACTTATAATTAATGATCGATTATGACAGTTGCTAAAACTTGAAATTGCAAATATGCTTGTAAAATGGGTTCAAAAAATACATAGCTTATATTTATTAGAAATACTAAAAGAAATAATTTTAAAAAAAATTGAAAGATATTTAGAAAAGTATATAAATTATTAATGATTTTTTAAATAAATATCGTTTAATAATTGGAAATTCTTCTGTAGAATTTTTGCTAACAAATTAGCCAAATAAAAATGTTCACGTTATAAATAAATGAATGTTATTTGAAAATTGAATTCAGAACATGTGAAAAAAAATTATATATATATATATATTTATATATATATAAGATTGAAATTAACCACGAGATATCTGCTTTTTCCTTGCAGTAGAGGCAATGTTTAATATTTTCCCACAAAAGAGGAGTGTATTCGACTTTCCTCTACTAGTCAGAGGTGTGTTTTCTGTGAATAATGATGTGTCTGTGCAACTATTCCCTGTGGTATTACTGCACTTCGCTCGGCGAGGCAAATCAATGTGCATCGGAATGTTTGGCTTACTGATGAAATCAATGGAAAACCACTTCATTTATCATTTTTCCCTTTAAATCTAGCATAGAGTGTTTATTATATTTAAATGGTTATGCCGGTTTTAGTAGCGACAAGAATCACATGTCATCTCGCCTACAATCATTTTGATTGTAACGCCTACAAAATCTACGTAGGAGGTATTGAAATATTTGTATTTTAAAAGAGGCACGTCGGTTCGAATCCAACTTCATTTCCTTTTTTTTTATGCACTTTTAAAATTTTGTATATGTAATTTAATAAGCGTACAAAGAAGTCATATGTACATATCAGCTTTTTACAGCTTTTTATAATTTTTTCTCACTTCTGCCTCTTTTTTGCATCTAATATTTTTATTGCGTTCTGTAGTTTTTATATCAATTTATTCTTTTGTACGTTCGAAGTTGTAACAATTTAATCTGTATTACAGGCGTTTTTTCTGTGTATATTGTTTTCTATGGGATATATATGTAGTATTCATTATTTTTATTTACCTTAGTAACTTTACAAAAATTAGTTTTTGCTACTAATGGAGTGTAAATTAGTAAAATATTATAAATTAAAATTTGGGTGTAATTAGAAATTTCAATGATGGTATTAAGTTTAACCGTTAAATATTATGTTTATCCCATAAAAATAAAAAGATTCTCATGTTTTTAGAATATATTCTTTACTTCTTTCTTTGATATATTTTTTAGAATATATCACTACTTCTTTTAATCAGAAATTTTAGGAATTGTTTTTTGTAAATAAATAATCACAGAGTCTTTTTCCTATTATGACATTAGGTGTGCCTAAATATCTAAATTCAAATGAAGAAACTTAGATGAATGAAATGTTAAATTAAAAATGCTGGAATTTAGTTGAATCCGAGATCACTTTAATTTATAATCATGAGATGATGTATAAACTACCTGGCTCAATTTCTGCTCGCCGAACAATCTAAAAAAAACTTCAGTCTTGAGCACATTTTTCTAATCAAGAAACTAATAAAAAAAATGTAATACATCAACAGAATAAAAACCTCGTTTCTATAATCAAACAAAATTTTAACATTATTTGTTCTGATATATCTGTAGAGTTTTTAAACCCATAAAATAAAAATTTAAAGACCTAAAACTCAGTCAGATTTAAAGAGATGCTGCAGACATATGTTAAGTGAAAATCGAGCGCAGATTGTATAACTCGTTTTACCGTTTTATATAGTGGCAGTTCGTATGAAAATCGAGAGAATTGTTCGCTTTAGAAATGTATAAAAGGGAGGGTTTAATATTCAGTTGTTTTACTCATCGGAGATTTAACGAATTAATTCGCTTAGCGAGTTTTTGTTTCAATTAATAGAACGATGACGTCATAGAGGGACCGTGATAATGACGTATATAGGAGGGTTATGAGTAGAAATGGAGGTGGGGATTACAAGTAATCGAAAAGTTCCATTTGGTAGCGGGGATACGGATTAACGCAAGTGAGAAATGGTTCTGATGACTGGCATTCCCGGGGATTATGCAAATGACCGTACAACCTAGGGTATTTGTGACTACCATTACGAGCTTGAACACTATAGAATCTCCCATTACTTCTCGTCTGTTCATTCTCTCTTTTCTTGTTTTACGTTAGACTTTCTTCTCTTTTTGCCTGTTCTCAGATTATATGAGAGAGAACTATGGACCTCTCTCTTTTTATTTTGACGTTTGAAACACATTCTGTAATTTAAACCTTATAAAATGAGTTTGTACAGTTTTCATAAAATTTTCATTGTAATTTTATATGTACAATTTATACCCTGTATCAATCGTTTGTCTGTGTATGTGTGTGTGTGTGTGTGTGTGTGTGTGTGTGTGTGTGTGTGTGTGTGTGTGTGTGTGTGTGCGTGTGTGTGTGTGTGTGTGTGTGTGTGTGTGTGTGTGTGTTGAATTAGATTAAATGACAGATATTACAATTAGATTGTTAATGTTTTAGTCGGAACTTTAATTAAATTAAAGTTTTTTTAAGATAATGAATTAAAAAAATTTAAATTAATATAAAAATCTGAAAATGTTACCGAATGCAAAAAGTATACATTAAGATAAAAAATATACCATTTTAAACTTTTTACATACAAAGTATTAAGTTTTAATTATAAAGTAAATTAAATTCATTTTTAGTTATTTTCTTTTAATGTTTTATCGTATTGTGTGCGGTGATATAGTCGTTCATTAAACTGTTTGCTATTAGCAGTACTATATTTGTTTTTTATTCTTTTAAAATGATAAAACCGTTTAATATTTAATTCTTTGTATTTGTAAACAAAATATATTGTTATTTGTCATTTGAAAATTTTTGTTAATTAATTATGTAATGATATATCACACAAGTTATTTAGTATAATTCTCTTGATATACTCATTCTATTACTACCTCTTGTGAAATAAGGTATAGTTGCGAAGTTATTACACTCATTCTACCCTGATACTTCCTCTACAATTTCGATTGAAACTTCTGTATTGTACGTTACGTCTCTTCTCATTCCGCATCACTAGGTGAAGCGTATTCCTCGGCAGATGATGATGATTCGTTGCTATTGTACTGGAAATGTGTTGTCGTGCTGTGTGATATACTTCAGTGCACCGAGCTGTATCTGTGAAATCTATATTGACTTTACGCCAACTAATACTGAAAGTGATGTTTGGAATTACTTCTAATAGTTTATTTCATTTTAATCTTAAGACAACAATACAATTTATTTCAAGCTTGATAACGAGACATTTCAAATAAACTTCTTCGTAGTAATCCTTTTAGATTTGTTGTTTCAAATCTTAAAAACTTTGAAGTATATTAAAAAATATATATGTAACTCATTAAATTGATAACAATTTTACTATTGTTCATTTACTATCTGATAATGGTTTCTTACTGTCCACTTTTCTTTTTAAGATAAGGTCGGATACTAATTCTTTTTCTTATCCCAATTGTTATGTTATTAAGCATAAAAACAATTTTGTCATTTTAAAATATAAACTTTTCAAATAACACCGAATACTATTTTTTTACGGGAAAATATTTTTAAAAATTTTCTACTTCATTAAATTTTCTGTCGTCTTTGCGACCATCTTCTGTGACTAACACTGCTGTTTTTACACTGGCGTTAAATAATATCACAGCTACGGATTTATTTATTTAATTAGTTTTCATTTTTCTGTGCAGAAAAATATATAAAATTTAGTAGAAAAGTCTGTCGGATTGGAAATTTGTATACCTTTGGTTGTATATTTTTATACAAGTTAAAGGAGATCAATATAAAAGATATCACTCAGTAGCTTATACTAAAAGCATATTTTTTTAAAATGCATATATTATTGTGAGATGCTTAAAATAACGTGAAAAATGTTGGTACAACTGGAACTGGAATGGGCAGAACAGTTTACTGTGGCACATTTGAGTATTGTCAGTCTATGTTGAGCATAGGTTTTGAAACAAGGTTGCGTAGTCGTGTATTTTTTGTTAAATGCTCTTAATTATTGAAGAACTTGTATTCGTAATGGAAATTTATTTTAGTGACGAAATTTCATGTTGTGTGTTAGTGAAAGTTCAGGAAGATGTATGAAAAGGAAGAACCAGTGAAAAAGTGTTATTCAGAAGTTAGTTAAAAAATTTCGTGAAACAGGTTCGGTGTTAGATCAGAAACGTGCCCAACACAGGTCAGTTTTTACAACACAGATAATAAAGGACATTATAGCGGCAGTTGCAAGATCTTCGCATTAATCTTTGCAGACACTAAGCCGGAAAAAAGAAATTTCACTAGATTCACCCAACACGCAGTGAAAAGAATGCTTATCAGTTTGGAATGCAGGTTTTCCATGAGCTAATTAATGCTTATTATGATAAAAAGATATAATACTATCAACGGTTCATGAACTTCATTAGAGGCAACACTGACATTTTACATCAAGTGTTTTTCACAGATGATGCGTGGTTTCACCTTGGAGCTATATGTTAATAGGCGGAACTACCGAACCTGGAGTACTGAAAACCTTCACATTTTCTTTGAATTTCCCCTACACCCACCCTAAAAAATAGGCGTATAGTGTGCGGTTTCATTGCGACGAATAATACGGCCCTTGTTTTTTGGAAAAATTGTAGCTGCTACCGTCTACCAAGAAAGTATCCAACACTTCATAGCCATTCTGCAAGACGATGAGCCCGACTGTTGGTTGCAACAGGATATGGTTATTGCGGGATTTTTTCGGAGGGAGAATCATTTCTGAAGGATTATGGTCATCAAGATCCCCTGATCTGATTAGTCCAGACTTCTTTCTGTAGCGTTACTTAAAACAAAAAATTGCTTATAGGAGCCAATTCACATACCCTGCAGGAATTGAAGACAAACATTACCAATTCCATCCAGAAAATAGATAGGGTACATCTAACAGGAGTAGCCAGGAATATGGTCAAACGTGTTGATAAGAACATAGAAGTGGATAAATATCATTTTCAATACCATGTATAAATTATTACGTAAATGTTTAGCAACGGACTAAACTAAGTGATGAGGCCTCTTTGAACTCTGTATTTTAGAATATTTAAATGTGTAAAGATGTGATCTATTTTTTGTATGTATAAATTATTAGAATTTTTATAACGTATGCCTATGACATAATTGGAAAATATTGACTACATATCGCTGTTAAGGGTTTTTAATGCTTATTTATCTTTGTTTGGAACGGCCGCAGTTCGTTTGACTAGTGTAGAAGAATTTAAGATCGGAAAAGTTTAGTTTATATATTTCAGAGGATTTTTTTACGTTGTCTGATACTATTATTTATTGAATGATTTGTGTATTATTCTTAAGGCAATATTATATATATATTTAATTTTCTCTGAATCTGTCCAAATATTAATGAAAAATAATTACTGTATAGTTTACGTTCGTTTTATTTTGAATGTGTGTACGTTTATATCTGCTATCACGTGTGGTTTTTTAATTTTTGGCTCATACATTCTTCTCAAAGCAGATAACACTCGGAAACAAAATTTGTTTTTTTGGCCAAAAAAACAAAATACATGATTGTAGTAGAACTTTTCACACTAAATTCAAATATGTAAATAGATTTTCTCCATTATCCACCGATTTGTTGTAGATAAACATTGAAAAAAATCTAAGAATTGACATGCATGCTAGGTCCTATTCAACTTACCTAAAATGTGGTAATAATTTTGTTTTCGTGTCTAGTTTCTGGAACATCCTTTTAGCATCTAACAATAATCTGCGAGCATTCTTGCATTCCACCGTCGCTGGAGCCAGTTGACCATGTTGGAAATTTTCTGGTAGAAGGTTTCCCGAAGTTCGTCAATGACGGCGCCGAGTTTGTCCGGAAAGAAATCCAGGTTTAAATCCAAAAATGAACGTTTATGGACATATTACACCTTCAAATGTTTGTATGATTGTAATAATTCACCTGAAATGTCATGTATTTAGGGGATTTATGATTTCTTAAAACGTTTTCCACAACACTGTTAAATTACTTCCACGCTTTCGTTTTGATTTGGCTTTAAATATCTTTGGATTGTCATTTCTAATTAAATTTCTTTTTCTTATTTGGGAGGGCCCTAAAAATCACCGGGAGGCCGCAAATCACAAATTTCGTCCATAAATAAAACTTAAAACCTATAACCGACATTAAAAGAAAACCCTTGAAACACGCCCAATTACAGAATCATACAACAGCAAGGGACATTGTCCAGACTCTGCGATTCGTAGGGAGAAATGGTGATACTCCCGCTAATCTTTCGTTCCGTTCATGTGTCTGGATTTATTACTTATCTCTTTTATCCTTCTAATACAGAAATAACAGTCCGACAAATGGTCTTATGGTTCATGCCACACCATCCGTATGGCCAAACTTATGTGCCGATTACCTTTAGTCCAGTCAGACAGACGTTTCACACATGCTAAACAGCAAATGTGACCCAGTTCTTATCTTGATCATTGCAGCCAAAACGTAATAGATAACTTTTATTTATATAGTAGAGTTAAACTTCGTCGTTATTGTTTAAACCTCAAATCCTGACACACACAACAGCAGTTATCCGTATCATTTAGGCACTTCCTTGGCCTATTTATTACCAACACAATACACTTGACACAGCAGTTGTAAATTACAAAACAAAATGAAACAACAGAATGTGCATATACAGCAAACGTTTGAACAATAGTGGTGTGTTAAATCACAGAGCAGTTGTCTGAGTTATACTCAGAAGAAGCTCTGTGCTGACATGTTAGAACCTACAGTAAATGAATCATTATGCATATAGAGCTATACTACCTTCCTAATTTTATATTTATATTCCCCACCCTCTGTTAGAAATTATTCTTTTCTGTACTACATAATTTATCCATTAAAAAATACATGATATCCCACAAAAGCTATACTTGAAAAATTTTGTTTCACAAAACCGTGGATGATGAAAAAATTGTGATTGCATTTTTGAATTCGGCATAAAATTTAAGTCAGGAATACGATAAAACTTTCGTCGTGCCAAAAACTGTGTTTATTAGTATTATTTATGTGAGGTGGAATGATTTGAAGTGATGAGAATAAGATTGTATGTCGTTCTTGGTTTTCTTGAAAGTTAGTTATTGTTGAAAGATTTTTATGATGCTCAGATAAAAAATATTTATTTATTACATTCATATTCGACTGTGAAGTTTAATTTGAGGTGTATTTTGTTTGCGTGTGTTCTAACTTTATATTTTAAAAAGATTTCGACTAGTATATGCGAGAAATCGAATATATACGTTCCATTTATTATATACTATTTGTATTATACGAGTATTTAAAGTTAATGATCTTTATTTATCTTACATTTCTGACGTCTAATTTGTTGGTAGGTAAACGATACTTACAGAACTCTATCGGCCGCCCTAGGATTGTTTTTACTAACCCTGCCTTGAGCTAGAACAATTTGTTTACATCAGTCCCAAACAAAACTGAAATAGATAAGATTCGTTACCAATGTACTATGTGTTGTTTGTTAATTGTAACTAAAAACATACAGTAGCTGTTTAATAGCATGAAGATGATATACGTATACTTAACGTATATATTATACGTATACGTAACTTATAATTAGAACTTTCTGTCTTACAATGCAGTAGAATAACACAGAAATATTGCTTATTCATGTGACATGATTGAACTACCGAATCTATTATTAAGACAAAGTGTGTGTGTGTATGTGTATGTATATACAAATATGTGCAAATGTTTCTTTGTTTGCAGTAGCTTCACACAAGGATCAATCGACCGGTTGCTTTCAGATTTTCAGGATACATTCGTATATCCCAGGGAAGTGTTGTGTTTTAAGCCATAGATCGAGGCCCTAGCCCCCTTGCGGGTTATGATATTAAACACATTCATTAATGAAACAAAAATTAATCCGTTTACTTCATTATATTTCTGTCACCATGGCAACAAATATATAATGAAGTAAAATGACTAATTCTTTTTTCTTTAATGAATATATGTAAAATATTTAATATTCTTACAACCATAAGGATAACACGTCGGGGATCCAGGGGACGGAGCAGTCTAGCATATGTGTGTTTGTGCATTGTCGTATATATATATATATATATATATATATATATATATAAATAAATATGTTATTATATAAAGAGGAAGAGGGTTCTTGTTTGTTCGGGATAAACAAAAAAAACTTCCCGATCTTTCGCAAATAAATTTTTACCCATGTTTCTTGGTATTACAGAGAAGGTTTCTGGATATATTTCATCCCAAAAAAGTCGAAATTATATATATATTTAAAATGTAAAATGTAGTTGTGAAGATTTGCCGGTTGAAGCACGAGCTTCAATGTATTGTGCACTGTGAATGTCAATCGCTGTGTGAGCTGGGTTTGAACTGATTGATATGAACATCTAAAAACCAATTTCTGGATTTTTGAGTTTCATTTCGAGTTTCATGAATTAAATTGATTTTTGGATTTTTTTTGAAACCCTGTAATTTTTTTAATTTCTCGGTAACAAATGAAGAAATCAACCTGATTTTGATGAATGTAATCTTCATGTCAATAAACCAATTTCTAGGTTTTTGAAATTCGACCTTGAAAGGGATTGAAGAATGGTAAGAAAGTTTTTGTACAATTATTGTAAATGTTACCAATCCCGACTATTATAAACAAGATATTCAGCACATTTGGACCTGCAAATATCATCAGATATATATTTAAAAACTATTTTTTGAGTTTTTTTAATTTCAATTTTTTTTAAGAGGTGCGAAGGTATACGGCTCAATCACCACAGCTACTGCCGCCGTTACTGTATATGTGACCGGCTGCACCTGCCTCCGGTTACTTCACTGATAAACATAATATAAAAAGATTGACCGCTACGGGAAACGCATGTGTGTGTGTGTGTGTGTGTGTGAGTTTGCGCGCGTGTGCGTGTGTATGTTTGAATTATGTTATAACCGTATCAGTTGTGGTGGACCTGACGTGTCACAAATCACTCTGTAAAATGACACATTCCTTAAAAATAATAAGCATCCCATGCCAAGCTTATTAGTGAAAGTAAGAAATGATGTAATTTCCTGTTGCCTTATTCATTGATGCAGATATGCGACTGTATATCAGCATTGTAAGCTCCACCGAAGTCACACATGTGATATTCGATTCTTATCTTAATTCTGTTCACGTAAGGGATTGACTGTATAGTGATCATCATTACTTTCATAAAACGTAATCCTTATTAGTGCTTCTTGTATTTAAATCCTTTATTGTAACACAACCTGAAGTAAGATTCGACAAACATAGTAAAGTAGTAAACTAATTTTTCCTTTCTGTTGTGAAACATTTCACTATATACACCGCTTCAAATTAGCAGGATTTCATGGAGCTCTAGAGCTTAAAACTTAAGCAGTATTGCTCGACCTTATTTCTTTAACTTTTGTGTGCAGCAACCCTGGAAGTTGACGTAAAATACATACTGAAATTTTTTTTTGTTCCAGCACTGTCATTATTTTGTAGCAACCTTATCTTTGAGCATTGTAATTCTTACGATTACCTTAATATATGAATATTTTTCTCATGTACAAATGATAAATTAATTACTCATCAGTATTTAAGATTTAATTAGTTTTCCGTAAAGTGATTTTAGCTATATCAATATTACCATTAGTTATTTGATGAATGCGATGCAGTGATTAAAATCTATATTTGCACTATGTTGGTTTAATGACGATTTCTTTACGTAAGCGGATTTAATTACTAATTTCATATAAACTTTTTTAAACCGTCATAAACATAAAATTAAGCATTATTATTACTTTTATTATTGGTTATTAATCCGGTTACTTTTTTTTGACAACAAAGTAAATATTTGATCGAAATTTATTTGTAAATTTTCCATTTTATAATTTTATTTGTTTCAGAATATTAAAAAAAAAGGTTAATTATTGCAATTTTATCTGTTTATGTGTTCTATAATTTTTTTTTGTCGGAGATCAATTACTTAGTAAAATTATCTGCGTTTAATTTTTATATAAATGTTGATATCTCAATAAATTTGTATGCACTTAAATTCTCTAATAAAGTTGTTTTATGCCTTTTCTGTAGTATTGATTTAAAAATCAAATATTCTCCTACATAGTAGTAAATAGTCTCTCACTATCCTATCGTATTCTCGCACGCACATCCACACATTCACACAAATACGTTAAAATACACTGGAAAAATTACAGAATTTCAGTCTGTTTCACTTCATCGTCATTTATCATTCGTAATCGTAGTTTTTATGTCATTTTCTTATCCGTTTTTATTTTTATTTTCTCTTGGGATTTTTTTTCTACATATGATATTTTGATATCATTCATTTTGATGAATAATTTAGTATGAATCTTCCGATAAACTGAAGATTATGTACTTATTCCCTTAGATTTAAGTAAAAATGTTAAGTAATTTTGCTGTATATTTCTTTCCTTTGTGTTTTTTGTTTTTTTTTTTTAATAAATTATTCTTAAAAAATATTAATATATTTAAAAAACGGTTTATTATTAGTAAATAATAAATATTTTGGTACATCGCTTTTGTTCGATTGACTCCAGTTATTCAAGCAATTTATTTTTTTAAGTATATTGTTAAGTGGTCTTTGAACCACTTCACTTCCATAGCATTGATGAAGAGAAAATTCTGACTTCTTAGATAGCCGGATTCCGATATCTTCCGATTAAGCCTTTCTCATCTAGAGAATTGCTGAGAGCGTTTGAAAAGGAACAGAACTAACAGAAAGCACCTGGCTTTGACTTGGTTTCCAACAAAATGCTCGTTATGATTCTATCTAAGGACATAATTTATATGACTCAACTTTTAATGTCTCCTTCGAAGTGGAAGATGTCTCAAGTAGTGATGGTAAGTCAGTGCATGATGTGTACAGACCTATAAGCCTACTTACTACCTATTTTGTCTAAGGTATTCGAAAGGCTATTCCTTCAAAAATTTCTATCAAGCTTTTCATTGATTTTCAGAAAAGGCTGTCTCCGTCAGATATTGTGGCCTGTATTAGAGAAAGGACAAGTTATTCCTGACCACCAGTTCGGTTTCCGCAGTGATCACTCCACCATTGAACATACACACAGGATCATTCGTGTTGTCACCAACTGCTTGTAGGAGAAAGCGTTCTGTTCGGCTGTCTTTTAGATAAACCAGCAAGCTAAGTTCTCGCTGCCTGGTTTGCTATACAAACTAAAAATACATCTTCTCTACCTTTTTATTTAATATTGTTGGTTACTTGGACGGGCGCTTCTCCGAGATTAAACCCAAAGGGGTTTCTTGCCCAAAGGGGTTGCATTCTTTGATACTTCCTTGGGTATTCCTCACAGCTCAATGCTGGTATCTAACCTCTACTTCATCTTCACTGTGAATCTTCCAGTCACAGTCAATACCACTATTGGTCGTTTTCTGACGACATGGAAATCGGGGCTGTCGATGATGATCCGACTGAAGCCTCGACTAAGTCTCAATCTGGGTTAGACCTTCTAGCCGAGTAGTTGAAGAATCGAAAAATAAAGGTCAATCAAGCGATATCGACTTATGTGATGTTCGCAATCAAAAAAGGTGATTGCCCAAGAACCACGCATTTAGATAGAGCTGAATGTGTACGGTAAGTATACCTAGTGTACGAATGTGTACGGGAAGTATTCACCTAGAATTTTGTCTAACATGGAAGATTCACATTAAGGAAAAAGGAAACAACTACGTATAAAATTTAAGGAGCAATGCCTATTATTAGACAAGAAATCGCAACTATCCCTATCAAAAAAGCTATTTCTGTACAAAGGGATCCTTAAACGGGTTTGGACATACAGTATCCAACTCTGGGGTAAGGCGAGTACCAGCAGTCTAGAGATTATTCAGCATTTCCAGAATAAATTTGTGAGATGCATTACACAGTTCGTACGGAACGAAATTTATGTCTACTTAGGATTAACGTGTTTTCAGAGGAAGTCAATCGATTTTCAACTAAGTACAAAATAAGACAAAACAACTACGTAAATTATCTTAGTATTTATGTTATGATAATGTTCATTTATGTTTCTAATGTTATTTATTCCTATGTCACTATTCATCTTTTTATGTTATGGTTTTTTTTCGTAATACTGGAAAATATTATGATTTCTAAATATTACTGGCTGGACTTTATCAATACTTATGCTACCATTTATTAACTGCTAGAATAGTGATTATGAATATATGTTAAAGGAAATCTATTTATTCTGTCTATTTTTGTTAAAATGCACCAACTTAATTGCCTTAAGTCATCGTCCATTTCCCTTGTCTTGTGGAAAATATGTTGTGATATTTATTTATTCTATCTCTATTAATTACCGCCTTACGCCGATTTACACTAATCTATTAATTATTTTTATAATAAGAACTGAATTTTGTAGCGTGTCCTCCAAAAGTAAGACATCGATGCTACTGCTTCATCATGGAGGTCAGCGTATAAATTCTAATCAGTAAGATTTCAACTAAATTTTCATTAGTTGTGTACATACGGCCATATTTGTGAGATTGATTCCAAAATAGATAAAACTATCGTGAATACGGCTTAATAAAATAGCTTAAAATTACAGAATCATTTAGATAAAAGGACGATTAATCCTTAAATCTGTTAAGGAATGATAATAATAATCTAATATCTTTAGGATATTAGTTTTAAATTTATTTAAAAAATTTTAATTTTTTTAGATACAGCAATTGAATATATACGTTTTCTATAAAATCAACGTATGAGATTAATATACAATTTATTTCCCTATAAGTTGTACTCGTATTGCTGGTGAAATTATTTAACAGCAAGTTTAATATTTTATAAAGAGATAACACTGTTTTTTTCCGGTATAATCTTAGGAACTAGTGAACCGATTTGAAAAGTTATTTCACTACTCGAAATTCTACATTAAATCGAATGACTTTGGCTTCATAGCATTTACTCGAATTACTTTTCCCCTACTTTTATCGCCTTTATCTTTTGTAATAATAAATAATAAAAATTTATTTTCATGAAAATTATGCATTATATATTCACCGAATAGATATTGGATTCGATTGTACGCGTCAGTAAAAGAGATAGTCTCTAGGTTTGATGAGAATTTAGACACCAGTTACTTTCCTAGATTATGTATTTATCTTAGGTGATATAACCAAACGACTGTAGGTAATCTAATACAAAAGACCAGTCATTTCTGGAAATTTCACAACAAGAAAAACGTCTCATGCCAGACTTAGTTGCTTTTCCATTCAGACGAATATTATGTACTTTTTCCAATGAAAAATGGTAAGTCAATTAAAATACTGGTGATATTCACCCATGTATAATACCGTCAATCTGATCGTCAGAGACTGGTAGTAAAATGAACATTACACACATGAACATCTATGCTTTTCATTGCGAAGGATGAAAATTTTAGGATAAACGTTATTTAAAAAAAAAAACAATTAATTCTGGAAGCTTCACACGAAAATTTATTTTCTTGAACGAGTAACTTTCTTGCGCAACTTGCCTCTTTTCCTGGTACAAAGCTTGGTCAAGAGTTTTACATCCTTTACTTTTTTTTGTTAATGTGTTTTATCAAAATACAGTACACTGAAGAGAATATAATAATTATATATTACAATAATAGTTGTAATAATGATTTTGATAATATTGGTTTGGTCATTGCGGTTTTAGATAATTAACGATTGTGGTGTACTCTAAACGGTCACAGCTATTGTGTTAATTATAATATTGTTGAACCACTCGTAAATTTAGTTGCAATAATTTAGGTTTTCGTACTTAACCTCTAAATTAGTCCTATATTTTTAGAAAAATTTCATTTTATAAGTTTTCACGAGATAAAAAATTCTGTTTCCAATATTCAACGGATTTTTTTTTATTATGATTAAAATAAAATATTAGTTATAACCTAAATTTATGTCATACCATGGATATAAGAATATATGTTATAATAATAATAGTACAGTTTTATAGGAGAAATAATACTATTTTCCTTATTAAACATTTATTTACAAGTCACTAGAGAAATGCAAGAAATATATTGAAAATCTCCAGAAATTTCCATGAATTTTTTATGTCACTGTCTCATATTCACTCAAATTAATTCTCATTCGTTAAAAATGTTTTAAATATAAAACAAAGCTTTTGCGTATTTCTAGCAGTAACATGTATTTACTTCCAGGATTTGAAGAATTCTTTTGTCAACAAATGGATTTATTATAAGTAGATTTGTTTTGAGAGTTTTTTTATAAATAGTAACAAATGTTGAAGTTATTCGATTTTTTCCTAGAAACATAATAATGGTTTTAAACTTTGAAAAACAAACAATGTAGTTTCCACTAACATCAAAGTTTGTAGAATCTATTGGACATATATTCTTTAATCTTCCCTTACCGTCTGTTAAGCTCAGGTTCCATTTCCTCGTATTTTTTATTTGTAAAATAAAAATTTTCGTTCTTTTTCTTACTCTTTATAAAACTTCACTCTATCTTTTAATCATTAGAAATTCTCACTTTTTTGTTACTCTAATTAAATGAATTTGTCTAATGCTCTATAGTTGGTCAGTCTTGTTCCATCCTTCAAAAGACTCAACATGTGTTTATTATGAATGTATCATTAATTAATACAATAATGTTTTATATACATATGAATTACAAGTTCAAAAATTATAATAAAAATAATTTATATTTTAAAGAAATAAAGACTTTTATTTATTTGACTGAACCAGCGAATAATAAAATATTTAGAATTAAACCTAAGTATTGAACCAAGGTAGCATATTATTTGACACCGTATTTCCATTATCCAGCTGTTTTATTGTTACTTGATATTTTTTTTTAATAGGATTATAGTTTGTATTTTTATTTCTTATTTTCTAATTTTCCAGCGAATAAAGCTAGAATAACTATATTAAAGGGGAAAACTAAAAAAAACAAAAAAAAACACCTGATTGTTGACGTGATCACCAATCAGTCAAAAATTGGGTGTTTTTTAAAATCTTTACGGTGTAGGTTCCAACTAGTCATTGAGTTCAAAAAAAAGAAATATTCTTGTATGTATGACGCACTGCTTTTGGATTTATGTCTCAGGATTGACCCGACCGATTTTCTTTAAATTTACTTCAAATATTTCTATATTTAGGGCATTTTAATCATATTCATTTTTTTTCAAAGTTTGTTCAGTGAGTTGATGGAATATCGTGAAAATACCTATTTAAATTCTTTTACAGCAAGTTCTTTTACAGCAAACTTTATGTAAGCAAATTTTTATCCACAATGCTTATATAATTTAAAAAAAATAATATTTAAAAAGTTAACCCCGATCATGTATTTTTTATAGTTTTTTTTTCAGTCTCCCTTCTTTTAAAATATTTTATAATTTTTTTTTCACATTTAAACTATAAAGAAATGTCTATAATTTATTTTTAATTATAAACGCCGGACTGAAATGCAGAAAAGATTTTTGAAATGTTTTTATTTTTCTTATTTTAGTCTTTATTGAAGTGGATAGATTATGGAATTGGAGAAAAATTTACTTAAGCAAATTTGTTAAGCTTAATCTATAGATGAATATTTGTAGAAAAAAATTCTTAAAATTTATTTCCCACTTCTAAAAATTTTATATTCACTGTTTTTTTTTTCGCTTTAACTCTAATTTTTATTATTATTAGCCGGGAAAATCATGCAATACTTAGCTACATTTTTTCATAATCAACTCTAAATTTTAAAATATCATTTTTCGCTGAATCGGTGTATAAAATGTGAAAATTGCTGAAACTGTGAAAATTTTGACCCCGTCAAGTACGATCTGTAGACCAATGATGGATATTATTTTGGTTCTATAATTTTATGAAATATGGTTTTATTTTAAAGATAAATAATTGCAATTGTATCATCTTAATAGTTTCTTTGAAATTACAGAAAAGGTCATGATTATGTACACATATGACACAAAAACGCATGCAAATGTAAGTCTAATAGTAATAATATTATAAAACTGCTTAATAGAAGGATGGTTTTATAAAGACTTGGCAAACATTAAAATCTGGCGGAATGCCCAGGAAATTCTGTGTCGGATGACAGTATATTATAGTGATAACATAATTTGTCATAAGAGGAAGGCAAGGCATCCTATCATGGACGGAATTTCAGATATGTAAACTACATCCGAGAATAAAAGATAAATTTCTATGTGTGTAGGATATATATATATATATATATATAAGTACACTGTATTAAAATAAACGACCGACGCTAATTGCAAAGAAAGAATGAAACATAAGAAAATTTGAGTTTCTGTTTTAATTGATATTTATAATTTTACTTTTCTTAATAATAAATTTTGTTTAAATATTACCTTTACTAGAGAAATTATTTTAGTTGTACAATTTGTATGACAGTAAATGTATAGCGTTATCAGAGTGGTAGTTTCTAGTACCATCTTTTTTATAATTAAATAATTACCAGTTTCATTCTTCCATTCTTTGTATACGATATACTTTATTCCCAGAAACATCTACATTACCTGTAGTAATAGATTTTTAATGCTTGAGAGACCACGATTTTCTTTGATTCAACTTATTAGATATATTAGCAATTAAATAATTAACAGTTTTTTCATAAAATTATTTCAACAAGGGGTTTTGAACATTGTGAAGAAAACAGTTACTTTAATAGCGAATGTCTAATTCGTCTTAGCATTTATTTATCTATATTTAGTAAAAATAATGTAATTATATCAATGATTGGTTTTTATACTTTACAAATTAACTTTCATACCTTATCCTCAAACTTCTATATTTTATTTTTTAAATAATTTTTTAATTCGTTTCATAATTTATTTTTTTAATAATTACCGATTGCTACGTTCTCTATTCCCAGTTAAATAAAAAAATACCTCCAGATATCTTAAAAATATGAAATTTAATTTAAAGTTTGACCTCCATCTAAAGAAATCTATTAATTAAAATATTGTTAAGTTTTTTGTGAATGTAAGAAGCGCAAAAAAACGTTGTTTTTTTAAGATAAATTTTATTTCTTGTTTTTTTTTTTAGGGTAATAATTTTAATTGCAGTTCGTTTCGTTTAAGTAAACTGAATAATGCTGGTGTACGAGGGATCTGCAATGATTGGTTTGCGAGTTTCTCAAATAGGGCTGAAGTCCTCATTTCGGACACGTTGAGCGCCGATAATAAAATATATGTTACAAAGTGCTTAGGACTTTCGATTGAACTCTTCTAATTTTCATTAACGACCTCCATGAAGGAAAATTGAATGGCAAATTCACAGCTTTTACCAGTGATACGGCGTTAAGGTACAGATATGTTCTTTTGTATTTGGTGTACGAGAAAACTTTCAATAACTTAATCTGTGGTTTGACATAAGTGCGTTGAATATAAATGTAGGAAACTCCATTCTATAAGTTAAGGCCAAATGCAGACCTGCCATCGGTCTTGGAAATGTGTACTGTAGGATACTAGCAGCAGCCTGGGGATGTGGAGCGATTAAGAAAACTGATTACGTCAAATATCTTGGCATAACAATAGACTCCCGACTGAGCAGAGTTAATATTTTCTTTAATATCACACTATTAAGAAAAGAACTTATTTGTTGTAAATTTTACTTTATCCATAGCTTATCTCCAACCTACTTAATGAATATGTTACATTATTCATTAGCTCAAAGTAGACTTCAGCTTGGGTCTGGGGGATTGGGAAACGCTTATCTCTCAGAAATTAAACCACTTAAATTTGGTCAGAAATTTATAAAACGGACAATTGTTGAAAAATCCCGTACTCATCTGTGTTTTTGATCAGAAGGAGAGGGTTCCTTTAATATAAATACCGATGAGGTATTTATATTTTTTTTAAAGTTCTCGAAATATTTTACATCAAAAGTGACCGATACTCATATAACTACACTCATAGTAATCATAATTTTAGATCGATGGGTATACTCCTTCTCAAATACTGTATAAAAAAATATTATGTATATGTGGCTCCACTTATATTCTTGTCAGTGCCCCCTTATGTAATACATACTAAGGAGTAGTATTTTTAAGAGTTCATTAAAAAAGTGGTGATAATATTGAATTATTTTTCTCACATATAATCTGTTCTCACTTAACACCCAATTTATAATTCATAAATTAAAAATTTATCAAAATATTTAGTTACCTATCATCTAACGATAATCGTAATCTGATCTAGTACTCTTAAATGCATTCTTTTTTCTATATTTTATCTTAATGAGTGCAAAATTTAATTATAAAGTGAGTGAGTAATAACCATTATGCTGTATGATTGTTGGTACAACAGAACGGTTATGATAGTGGAAAGAAAATAAGCATTCATTAAATTCTATTATTTTGTGCTGTTTACAGAATAACCGTTTTGTTGTAAAAAAATATATGCTGGTATCAGGAGATACCAGCATATTCGAGTATTTGTTACGATAAAAAAGTAAACGAAGGAACCCTCAGGAGTATCTAATTTCTCGCTTTGTGTTTTCTCTTTTAGCTTTAAGTCTGCTGGTTTTAAGAGTTGTGTCAACAAAAAATATTAAAATGTAAATATCCTTTTTGGATATTACTTCAGACTTTGTAAAATGGCGGTATGTTTGTTTATAATAATTTCGTTCGTTTAATTCTTATCTATAAAATTCATATTTTAATTTATTTTTATTATTGGTTGAAAAATCAGTGGATTGAAGCCCATTTAATTGCCGTTAATGAGCCTTTTTATTTGTTTAACATTACTAAGGAAAAAAAAAGAAGAATCGTATTCATCGTAGTATTGTTTTATGTTGATATTTTACGAATAATTTTTGTGTTTTTACTCCCTGATGGAATATAGCATTATAACCGGGTACGGTTGATTGTATTTATAGTGTTCTTTTATAAATAAAAGTTAAATAGAAGAACGATTTCTTGATCATTTAAATTTTCTACATCCGGCAAGAATGAGTTTACACTTTTAGTTAGATTGTCGATGCGTATGAGTAACTAATGAGATGAAATAAAACTGTGCGTCTTAATTAATATGAGCAGCAGTATGACCAACTCTACGCTTTATCTCATATACATCTATCTCCTTGTAAAGATGCTTTTTTAGTCACTCTCTGCATTTCAGGGAAAACCTCGTTTCTTTTTCTGGACTGTACTTCACTTTACATACTCCTTACCATTTTTCTTTCTTTTTTTTTAAATGAGTCAGGTTTTAATAAAATTGATGTTTACTGATATTTTCAGACAAACCTAAGGTATTTTTCTTCTTTATAATGCAATTGATATAAAACAACTACAGTATTATATTATATTACCAGCTGCAATAATTATTATTACAATTATATATTATTATATAATGTAACTAAAGCGTATTACGAATATCCTTAATGTACCTTTAATTTTGTATTTACATCTGTAGACTCGTTTGAAGTTGAAATTTCCATTGATGTGGTAACGATTTATATACATTATAATATATATATTTATTTATTTAGCGCAATGTTTGTTTTAAAATGATTATAATAAACTATTAACTAGACTATTAATTTCAGTCTCCAATTATAGATGAAATTGATTTTTGTTATTTACCTATGCAAAACACTAATGTAACTATATTTTTTTTTTACATCGCCAGATAATCTGTTAAAATATTGCTTTTAATAATTTTTATTCTCTTGCACGTTCATCCCGTGTACTTCTTAATTACAGGGTAGTGTTAATAGTAAGGTTAGTTATAAAATTAAATCGTTTCCGTTATACCGATTTAATGTTAAAATAAGTTAAAAAATAATTCTTGAACGTCATGATAATGATTATTTGGAAAACCTGGACGTTTTAATGGAACGTAAGGGAAGCGGTTATAGAGTTTCCACTCTTATATAGCAAGAGTTGTTCGATATCTTATTTCGTATCACGGTTGACCCAGTTCATAATATTTTATGTGTTAGCGAGCTGTAATACTAGAGACCTCATTACTTTTAAGTTTGGTCTTCGTGTGATGATAGCTTACTTGTTGGCCATAGAAACTATGACGTCTTAAATGCATCGTGGTAATAATATCTTAACGTTTAACGATACGTCTCTCTCTTTTCTCTATTTTCACGTTTCGCACAGGAAAACCTCCCTTTTTGTTCCCTCTCTCTCTTTGATAGATCGGATTAGAAGTATTGTCCCCACGTAAATTTTATGATACTTCGTTTTTACTTTAGCATCTCCTCGTATATCTTCTCTTTCATTTTATGTACATACTTCTTACTTTATTATTTGTTCCTCTTCCGTGAAAAGTTTTGTAATCATTTCATTTCCTTTTATTCTTCTCTCTTTTTGTATTTGAACGTTATCATTTCTTTGTATAGTTATTTCTTCTCTTTTATTATAGGTATTTTTATGAAAGATTTTCAATCATTTTATTATTATTATTATATATATATTTCCTATTTGTAGGCTGTATAGAATGTGTGTGTGTGCGCGCGCGCGTATATATATATATATATATATGTATATAAAATAAATCGTATTTCTTTAAAAATATTCAATTTTATGCTTTTTTATAGATTTAGATATTATATATTTTTGATATTTAAAATGTTTATAACAGAAAATATCTTTGTTGCCTACAATGCTATGAAATAATAAGTTTTATATTGTAATAATGGGTTCATTATTAGAAGTTAAAAACTACTGTCGTCAGTCATTTCATTAGTTTGATTTTATGTCATTTTTATTTTGCAATATTTCTTTTTATCTCAGTTTACTTACTCAGTGCACTCAGTAGTTCGAACGACCTCTTTATACATTAAGTTTTATTAAATTTTTGTCTTACTTTATGTTGTTCTTTTTATCCTTCATTTCCTCCTGCAGTTTATTAAACTAAACTTGGATGAGTTTATTTTTTTGACTCATTTCTGTATACAAGTTTCTGCCTGAAACTTAAACAATACACCGTAAAACCGTCTAGTTTTGTAATTTATGAAACCACATAATTTTCACTCGTTTTATTACATCAGTATATATGTTTAGAAAATTTCTCACTTTTCCGAGTTTTCCTATTGTTTACATTATAATGTTACAAAATGCTACAATTTTAAAGATAATTTTAAAAAAAATTTATTTATTATTTCTATGAGTATATTTAATATCATGCTTATTATCAAAATAAACGCTGCACTAATGACAGTGCAGCTTTTTGTTTATTTATTTACTTCGTTCATGACTTTTCACTATTTTATTAAAAAGTAGTTTTTGTCTATAATATGGTATTCTTTCTTAATATTTTCAACAATTACAAATCCGGACGATGATAACACAAAAGCGTTTTTCGCCCACCAAAAAAAAAAAAATTCATTTCTTTCTTCTACGTTTCAGAGTAAGTATTTTATTGTTAATTTTGTAATTTAATTTCTTTCCTAAAAACAAATACGTATATTTTCATCCATATTCAAATAATAAATACTAGTTTTTAACTCCTTTTTAATTACAGGCATAAGAATAAAAAATCATTTAATTTTTATTTGTTATCCTTGAAAATTTGCTCCCGTTTATTTTTTCTTCCGTGTACTACTAATCACATATCAATGAGAATAGGCTACATCTTTATCTCAGTGATTTTTGTATATTGTGTTGATTAATAATTTTCTCTTTCTCTATTTTTATAATACGTATTTATATCCATCTTGTAAAATTTCTTTTTTTAAATATTTAAGTAATAGTAGTTATATGTTACTGTAAATATTAAAAAATAGATTTCAAATATACGATAAATTTCCTTTTATGCTGAAGTAGCCGGTCAGAGCTCGCTTAGCTCTTTCGATTGTCTAGCCAGAGGACGGAGCCCCCTGGACCCCCGATGCGTTCGTTATCATCATTGTGAGAGTACTAAATATTTTATAGATATTCATTAAAGAAAAAAAAATTACTTATTTAAGTTTATTATATTTCTGTTGCCGTGGTGACAGATATATAATGAAGTAAAAGGATTAAATTTTATTTTTTTAATATCTCAACCACCAAGGGAGCTAGATTTATAGCTTAAAACATCTCTGGGATAACACGAATGTATCCTGAAAATTTTAAAGCAATCAGTTGATTCGTTCTCGCGTCATGTTGTTGCAAACAAACAGACAGATTTATATTTTTAATTTTCGTTAATGTTGGAGCTAATAATATTGTTGTAGTCATTCAAAAACTCTATTGTAGCTTTGACCGGTTCTCTCATACTCTCTCTCTCTGTCTGTCTCTCTCTCTCTCTCTCTCACTCTCTCTCACTCTCTCTCTGTCTCTCTCTCTCTCTCTCTCTCTCTCTGTCTCTCTCTCACTCTCTCTCTGTCTCTCTCTCTCACCCTCTCTCTCTCTCTCTCTCTCTCTCGCGCGCGCGCGCGTGTGTGTGTGTGTGTGTGTTTAGCCTCCGGAACCACCGTAAGGTATTATTTCAAAGGATGAATGAGGATGATATGTATGAATGTAAATGAAATGTATACTTGTACGTTCTCAGGTCGACCATTCCTGAGATATGTGATTAATTGAACTCTAACCACCAAAGAACACCGGTATCCACGATCTAGTATTTAAATCCGTGTAAAAGTAACTGCCTTTACTAGTATTTGAACCTTAGAACTCTCTACTTTGAATTAAAACACGTCCCCTCAGTCAAACGTAATCATCTTTGAAAGTAAACAGCGCTCTATATGTTATTATATACGAATTTATTAAATTATAAATACGTTTCTTTATTTATTTATAATATATAAAAATACTGTTACGGTGTAATTTTAAAATAAAAATGTCGTTTTTTTTGCGTGTTAACATCTACTGTAAATTGTGAATTAATACTGAAACTTACTGTAGTTTTATAGAAATTAACAACTGTTTTTAAACTTTTTATATTATTAATGTGTATTCTTAGCAATGATTAATTATTTTCTTCTATTTTCTTTCAGGTAAGGCGATATAAATACTGGACCCCAGTGATTATTTTATAGCAACAGAATATTAAAGTTGATGTATTGAGACGAGTAAGGTAATCTTTTTAATGTAACTGTTTTTATTAGTTGTTGATTACTTTTTTATTTATTAGTAAGATTATTCATGTATTACATTAAATTTCTGCTTTAAGAATTAATTTTCAATTAGCAATCGTATCGTTTAATAAAGCCTTATTAAAAAACTGTGACTTTCTGTTTTCTTTCACAGTTTAAATCAGGAATCATATTACGTGGAGAGGGTTGTAAAATAAATACTTATTATTTACTGAAAGCCCCGTAATTTATACATAGAAATTTATATAAATTTTACGTACACAAAAAGTGAATCTATAAAATAATTTACTTATTAAACCGACTTATTACCACATTTTAACTAAACCTTGGGTGTATTTAATTTTTAGATCCTGACACGGTTCTGTTAAATTCTTTCTGATTTATGCATTAGATTAGATTCATTTGGATTGTAAGAGGAAACCTTACGCACAACAATAACAAGAGAATATTTGTTCATTCTGAACTCCCAAGTTATTAGATTTAGTTCAGTGTACCTAACTATTCTCTAATGACTATTTTTAGGCGTTGCTTCCGAAGAAGAAAACCAGGATTCAAATTTGGATAATAATTTTACTTCAAAAGTTTAGTACTGCTTTACATTATTTTTCGCTGTATTTATGAACCGTTTGAAAAATATACGTTCTTTTACTTTTATGCAGCTATAAAATTTTCTAATTTTATGCTATTATAAAAAACGCTAATTCAAGCGGTTTTTACATTTTACCTTTCAATATTCATGACCTTGCTAGTCCAACTCTTCCAATTTTTTCTGATCAGTAGCAAAGTATTCTTGTTCATTGCAATTTATACTTTACCATAACTATATTGTTACTGGTATATACGCTTGCCAGATCATCGACATAAACGGTTTTTATGTATTCTCTTGGAATGGCTAATATCAGTTTATTGATGTCGTAAACTAAAACCTCTCAACGGCGATCCTTGCGGTATCCCATTTTCCAATCTTTTTTTGACGAGCGCTAATTATAATCCCGTATTTGAAAAGTACGGTTCTTCATGTAGTGTCTAAGTAATAAGTTAGATTGCCGCGAATGCCCCATTCATATAATTGAAATATTATTCCATGACATCAAGTCACATCAAAAGCCTTCTTTAGATCAAATAAGAATCTGATATAGGGTGTCTAGTCATGAAAATTTTTGTGTATAGTATTTCCGGGTGAATTCTTGTCCAACATATCTGTTTATATAATTTCGCACACGCCACCTCTAGGTGGTTTTAGATGCTCTCTGTGGTTTGGGTTGTTTGACCACCTCAGAAGAATATGGCCTCTATCAATGCCTCCTTGGAAGTTCCGAAGTAACAGGTTCAAGTCCTCTTAACAGGTTCATCTAAATAGTTAATTAGACGAACCCGAATTTCAGATATATCAGATGATAGTATGTTTACTGCATAATTATTGCGTTAATTTTTTCTACATAATTTAATACAATTATTTTTTTTTAATTTACATATTTCAGAACGAGTGATATTTATGTATAATAGATATTTATATATTTTATAAGTCCAGAATGAACATTAAACTTGTAAACATGTAAATTAAACTTGTAAGTTTTATATAATGATATTGCTTCATTTATATGAAAACTAGTTTATCTAATTATGCACATGCATATGCGTAAAATAAAGCTATTATAGAACTATTGTATTAATGTAGCTTATTGTTAAACTAAATTGTATGAAAGCATATTCATGGATATCTAGACGAATAATATTTTAGGTATCTACGTACACGTTTTACGGTTCTGACCAATTTATTATTATTGGAAAAAATTTAGTCAACATATAGTTCAATCTATTTTGTTGTATTACTACACATAATATGTCAGACTTTAATCGAATAATTTTCTCTTTAATATAATAATGCATATTACTGAGCTAGTAGAGCTTTGTCGATATGATATCGTAATTTATTATGCTCGTTTAATATAATAAATTTACGTTATTAATTAAATTTATTTCCAATTAAATATCCTTTGAAGGTATATGTATTATTACAATTATTGATGCGTGAAGGAAATTTGTCTACAAACATTTGATATAGATTTTGACTTTATCTCGTACATTGTTATTCAAATCGTAAAAGATAAAAGGATACTATTTCTGAACTTAATATTACTGATATAACAATCAAAATATTTTTTTCTTAAAAAACTGCACGACATGGGAACATTTAAAAAATTAAATTCCCGTGATCCGTCTTAAAAACTTTTGATTTTTTAAAAATAATTTGTGGGTTTTTGTCTATTTTTCAATTGTAGCTGTTATTAAACACGAGTCGAGCAAAGAGAGTTAAATGGGACCTAAATTTTTTTACTAAAAATTTGGGATTTTTCCTAAATTTCTTATAGGAATTATAAAAGTACTCTAAATACAATATAATTTTCATGATTACAATATAATTTAGTCGAAATTTTTATTATAATAAATAAAAATTTATTAACAATTTTAATTTTTCCATTAGTTATGTTTTTAATATTACTTAATTTTTAAGGGGAAAATGTAATTTGATCAAGGAGGTTACAAATCAGAGCTTAATGTTTTTACTGAATATTATAATATATTTCTTTGTTTTACTCTAAATATTATATTTTACATTATTTACATTTATATAAAATGTTTTCAAGGGCAATGCCAGGAAACATATGAAATTCTTTGTCCGCATTTTTTGGCTTACTAAGAGGTTTTTGAAAAAAATTAATTAATTGAATTTATTTTTTTATCTTTTCTCTGAATGATACTATTATCGTAGGATTAGCATCACATTGGTTAAATTAATATACCAATTTTCCCCCTTTACTGTTTCAACTGTTCGTCTGAAGATTTTTTTGTTTTGTTTCCCTAAGTAAAGTATTTTTTTTTCTTCAGTCATTTGACTGGTTTGATGCAGCTCTCCAAGATTCCCTATCTAGTGCTAGTCGTTTCATTTCAGTATACCCTCTACATCCTACATCCCTAACAATTTGTTTTACACATTCCAAACGTGGCCTGCCTACACAATTTTTTCCTTCTACCTGTCTTTCCAATATTAAAGCGACTATTCCAGGATGCCTTAGTATGTGGCCTATAAGTCTGTCTCATCTTTTAACTATATTTTTCCAAATGCTTCTTTCTTCATCTATTTGCCGCAATACCTCTTCATTTGTCACCTTATCCGCCCATCTGATTTTTAACATTCTCCTATAGCACCGCATTTCAAAAGTTTCTAATCTTTTCTTCTCAGATACTCCGATCGTCCAAGTTTCACTTCCATATAAAGCGACACTCCAAACATACACTTTCAAAAATCTTTTCCTGACATTTAAATTAATTTTTGATGTAAACAAATTATATTTCTTACTGAAGGCTCGTTTAGCTTGTGGTATTCGGCATTTTATATCTCTCCTGCTTCGTCCATCTTTTGTAATTCTACTTCCCAAATAACAAAATTCTTCTACCTCCATAATCTTTTCTCCTCCTATTTTCACATTCAGTGATCCATCTTTGTTATTTCTACTACATTTCATTACTTTTGTTTTGTTCTTGTTTATTTTCATGCGATAGTTCTTGCGTAGGACTTCATCTATGCCGTTCATTGTTTCTTCTAAATCCTTTTTACTCTCGGCTAGAATTACTATATCATAAGCAAATCGTAGCATCTTTATCTTTTCACCTTGTACTGTTACTCCGAACCTAAATTGTTCTTTAACATCATTAACTGCTAGTTCCATGTAAAGATTAAAATGTAACGGAGATAGGGAACATCCTTGTCGGACTCCCTTTCTTATTACGGCTTCTTTCTTATGTTCTTCAATTGTTACTGTTGCTGTTTGGTTCCTGTACATGTTAGCAATTGTTCTTCTACCTCTGTATTTGAACCCTAATTTTTTTTAAATGCTGAAAATTTTATTCCAGTCTACGTTATCGAATGCCTTTTCTAGGTCTATAAACCCCAAGTATGTTGGTTTGTTTTTCTTTAATCTTCCTTCTACTATTAATCTGAGGCCTAAAATTGCTTTCCTTGTCCCTATACTTTTCCTGAAACCAAATTGGTCTTCTTCTAACACTTCTTCCACTCTCCTCTAATAAAGTATTATCTAGGTATAAATAGTTTTCAAATTTCACCACAAAGAATTTATTAATGTTTTTAAAAAGGATTGTTTTGTTCATTTACGTAAATTTACAAGTCACGTTTTACTTTCTTTTTTTTTTTTCACTAAGTTTTTTAGCTGCTCTATAAGATAGTCCAAACCCTAAATAACACAAATAATGCTCAATTTACTTGCGCGTCTGAATTGCGACAAGGCCTACCGCACTGAAACGATCATTGGCCTGGCAGTATAGAACAGAAATGACGACCGAAAAGTCGTATTTCATGGAATGCCACTACTGTCCCCGACACTTACGCTCCGCTCCTTCATTTGAAAGTCAGATTTCACCATCTGTATTGTATTTGGGATTATGTGCGCGCGCCTCTTTGTGTCTACCAGCTGTGCTTGAGAACGGAGATTTATAGAATTTAATTAAATTGTTCACTTTGCTCCTTGTGGCTTGCTTCTGAGTATATTATATAGGCCACGGTCGTATCGACTTTATTGAAGTTTATGTCGCTTAATATATATTCAATAGAAATTACCTTGTAAATCATCTCTTTTCTATTAGAGAGATCTTATGTAAACCGTTTCCAATAATATTTCGTGTTTTATAAATTATAATTAAATTAAGTATTGTTTGTAATTATAGAATTACATTTTTCAGTTGTTTCCATTCTTCTAAACATGGTTTTCCTCTTTTATATTACGTCACGATACGAGCGTATAGTTCATCTTATTAAGACTGGATTGAATTTTTATAGATTGTCAGGAAAAATACTTACTCTTAAAATATTATATCGGTTAAGTTTGTTTATAAGAAAATTTTTGCAGTTCGTGAATTTTTCCGTTTTTATATCATTTTATTACTAAAGGGATGTTTTAATCTTAGTACGTAAATGCTTTTGAATGGCTTTTATTCGGAATAAATGTATTAATCCAACCTTTTGGTGCTCCAATATGTCCAAATTCAGAGAGATCTTCTTAATTTTTCAATCAGATTAAAGTGATATTTATAAATGGAGACTTTGAAACTGAATTTCTTTTTATAATTCCAGGAAAATATTATACGTTCATGTTATTTCAATCATTTAAAATTAGCTTGGTTTAATTAAACTTATTTTAATTAAACTTATGACTTTAATCAAACGTCATATTTTTTCAAAGCAATTATAAAAATAAATACATTTTATTTATAAAAAAAACATTATTATCCGAAAATACATTTTCGGATAATAATGTTCAAATGATATTAAAGAAATTAAAAAACATTGTGTATTACAAGAAAATTTGTTCAGTCTTCGTTCAAAATTTAATATGTTGTATTTTTTTCTAGATTTATAAAATTTAATTTTGCCAGATTAGAGATTGTTTAACTTATAAGTAACTCATTTATTTCTGTTACTGAAACGTTCAGTTCATAAATATTGTTCATTAACCAATTGATCCTGTTTATTTCAAAACGTTTTACGCGTTACATATTTTTAACCGCGAGTATACCTCGCGGTATGAGATTAATATGTAACTAAATAAATTAGTACTAAAAAATTCTTGAGCCGGTTTTATTATTCGTCAGTATTATAAATAGTGTATATTGAATCCAAAATAAGATGTAATGCGGAAAGCAAAAGTTAATGCGACGTAGGGCTTGCTTTAGGCCGAGTGTAACCGGAGAGAATTGTAGCTAACTCAAAGCTCTTAATATTGCTGTCGAGACGTGCGCCGAACAACGCTAGCGGAACTTCTCAGATCGAAACTTTATTTTTAATTAAGCTTGTAATGAAATTTGTCGTCATGACTTCATAAGGTTTCGAATGATTAGTCAATAAAATTCACCAGTCTTTTTTTTTTCACATTTTCTGTTCTTATAAAACAGTTTATGAAATTATATAAGTTAGTAAAATAAATAAATCACTTAACTTCGGAACGTGATTAAAGTCAAATTCCTGTAAAAAAATATGTCCAAAGATGATTGATTTCCTTCTATCTATATCAGAAACGGATTAATTTATGCCGAATTAATTTGTCCCAGATTTATGCCGTCTGTTCGTGTTAATACACACACAATTTTATCATTTTACGTTCTTATCATTTAATTCTAATAATATAATATGACATTTTCAGTTATCCAGTGATCTGTTTGCATATCGGATTACAGAGATAATACTTTTTTTTCTATATTTTATGGAATTATGTTGCTATTTGTGATTTGTACTGATAAATTACGAATTCATTGACATTACAATTGATTTATTCGTTCATTAATATTAAAATAGGTTACAGAATTGGAACTTAATTATATTTACCTGCTACATAAAGTTTCATTATCTGTGTTATTTAATACTGTATTCTGTTACTCGTGTAATGCAGTATGTAGAATTATACAAGAATGCCTATTGTATGTATTGTAGTAATAGAAGCTATTTAATTACGCAGCGCAACTATATATCATTGTTATGGTCCTAATCAAAATATATATGCATCTATAAACCCTGATGTTTGTTATCTGATCTCATTCGAAGTTACGAACTACCTTGAAATTGAATAAATTTACTTCCTGATACAATATTGTAATATTTCATCTCTAGTTATTAGAAACATAATTACATTTTGTCCTGTACGATACATTGTCGTTTGCTTTGATCTTGCTTCTGGTTCTTAAGTAATAACTAAGTCATGGGGATTTATCGTTACAATTATAATTATTATTATTATTAATGCATTCTGCCGTATAATTTTAACCGGTTGATAAATCGAGTATTGTCTGATCTTGTAGAATTTCTTCTGAGATAGGAAGGTACTAATTGTTACATATATTACTTATCTAATCCTGTCTTAAGTTTATTTTTATGGAGTTAAATTAATTTTAATTTTGGTGGGGTACACGTATCCCTTAGGATTAATAATTTATACGTACTCGTATATAAAATGCAGTTCTATATTATGTGTAATTTTTAAATTTAAGCGTATAAATTATCTGGGCACTAAGATTTTCCTAACATTTCTACCCATTTTTCTTGAAAAAAACTTGTTCATTTAATGTTTTTTCTTTATTATTTTTTTTAAAAATAAAAACTTTAATTAAATTTTGATATTGTTATTTTTCATAAATATCGTATTATTATGTTTTGTGAAAGAGAACTTATAAAACTGAATGATTAGTAGCTATGAATTATTTAGCTCTAAAAAAAAGTTAATTTCATGGACTCCAGTATGGCTGATGTAGATCTTTGGCACTCGACCCTAAAGTGGTACATCCCCTAAAGCACTATTAATGGACAAATTCGATCACAGCCCTAATCTACTTTCCTATTTAGATATAATCGTATTTGCATAACTTAAATAGATTAGTTTTTTTTTTTTTTTTTAATAGAGATTATTTCTTTGAATCCCAATTCGGTCCGCTGTTATTTAAGAACGTCGAAGCGTTACTTTATACGCCCAATGATTTAAAATATGATAATTGTAAATAGTACGTACGTTATCGTTCTGTAGAATAACTGTTAACACCTGTGTCCATTTTTCTTTCTTATTTTTTAAGAAACGAAAAATTGTGTTGCTAATAAATGAAAAAAGCGGATTTGTTTTTATTCCTATACAAAATATTGTTTATTGAGCACTCTTGTTTCTATACCGTTTTCTTTTTAAAGATCATTTGCCATTTTCTAGTTAGTAATGGTAACTAGTTTTTGGGTGCCATTTTTCAAGACGGCTGGCCGAAATACCGGTATGTAGCTTGTGTTTTGGCGGCTGGTTTTGGTTTTTTCATTTATCTGTAAATTTATAAAAATTTTATTCTGGTAGTCAGAATATCATTATTTTTGTTATGTTCTATTTAATTCAACATATAAGAACTATAATATACATTTATATCTACCTTCGATTCATGTAGTAAAATTAATTGTGATCGTTTAGTTATCACTATAATTTAATAATTTACCTGTAACTTAAAGCAATAGCAAGTATCTAGCGGTCTCAGTGGTTTTAAAATACACCGATTCCCAACAGAAATCTGAAGTTAAGTCATGTCGGGTATAATTGGTGTCTGAATCGTGGTTTCTACATCCAAAAAATCTGACATTTTTCGGTGCAAATTTAAGTGTTTAAAAATGTGCATTATTTTTAAAAAAGTGACGAAAAATGATATTCTATGATGAAAGTGGAGATATGGTCGATATCCTACACTTTCTACAATCTGTTTTGAAAAATTCTGAGAGGTAGGTAGGTAGAGAAAGAAAGATAGTAAGTGAGAGTGCCAGAAGATATAACCTGGTAGAGCAACCCAGCCTATAATCCAATCGACGAATCAAAAGTTGGTTCATTGCACCGTCTTATTCTCCAATAAGCGTTATTATAGATTTTGTGATGTATTTACACCTGTCTGATTTACTTTCCGGCAATAATACTATGGGTCGTTGAAGGCGCAGCGAATTTTCAAATTAAACATAATTTAAGAAAGAAAAGAAATCACATAATGCGTCAAGTAAAAACGATTTTAGTATTAGATTAGAGATCTGAAAGAGTAAACATTATTGATATATTATCAGTAATATTTACTATTTAATTATATAATCAGTGATAAAGTTTACTATTTTTTGAAGGAAAAGATTGTAATACTTTTTGTAGAAAAATTTGATGCAGTAATTCACAAATTACTATGATTTACTTCTATTTTGTAATTCAAACATAATTTCTAGCTAAATTATAATTTTTGAGTTATTCATTTATAAATGTATATTTTAAATTAAGCTGTAAAAAGTTAATTTGTAGTGAAAAAACCCAGAAAATTATCAGAGGATTTCAGTTATAGATTTTGTTAGACTTGGTATGATGATATTTGATATTTATTATGACACATTAGCATAGAGTGATAATTTAGCATCAGTTTAGTTTATTCTCAACTTTAAAATTTCCGACTAGGTCTCTGACGCTTAAATTTATGGAAAACTAAGAAAAATTGACTTAAAATTGAATAAATCCACTTTCTTAAAAGGACTTAAAAGAAAACTGTTATTATTTATATTCAGTATATTCGTATAAATTTTTATTATTAGATGTAAAATACAATTATATGCATATAATTAATAAAATACTTTACAATAATAGTAAATATAAAGAAAGAAATTGCTTTACTTCCTTACCAGGAAATCCGAGTTTTGGGAAAAATTTGAAAAATAATTCCTCAATTTTTTTTAAATTTCGCCTAATTAAAATCTAACCAAGATTTAACGTAGACTTAAAAATTACAAATTTAAAATATTTTTTAAAAAATATTCTATTTCACAGCTTTTTAGTCTTAGTTAAGCTGAACCTGCAAAAAAACCTGATGTCCGTTGGTAAATAGGCGTTAGAAAAATTATACTTTAAAGATATAAAAAAAAATTATTTTTGACTCTTTAAGTTTCCAATATTTTTTTTTTTTAAATTTTTGCGAAAAAATCCTTTAATAGACTTTTTTTAAGACGACAAAATGAACAAAAAAAAGATAGAATCATTTACCGTCGTAGACTGTCATTTTTCGTTTAAAAATCTTCAACTGATTTTATCCGGAACAAAAGTACAATTAGTTTACCAGAGAACATTTTTGCGCAACATAAAAACAGTAATCATCAGAATCGGCCCATTTGTAATTAAAATATTAATAAAAAGATGAATGCAACTGTATTAAAGAATTTTTTTTAAGCCAATTAAAACATTTTCAACTTTCATTTAAAGTTGTGTGCTAATTACTGGTACTGATTATTTGTATTAATTACTATTGAGTATTTTAAGTAAGGTAGTCCATGATATAGTATATTTAATAACAGTGATTAACACAGAAGAAAATCATTTTTTGATATTTTTAATTATAAAATGTATGAGTAAGAAGCTATTATAATCTTAGAAAGCTTATGTATTTTGTATACATATATATTTATTTGAAAATCTCTAATTTGAACGATATAATGATTTGTATGTTATATATATATATATATATATATATATTTCTTTGGTTCGTATGTAGTGCTGTTCTCATTCTATGGGACTTTAACGATAACGAGTATGCGAGGAGAAAGAAGAAAGATAGCTTACTTATACACAAGTATATTTTGTGTTGATGATAATGACGATGCTTTTGCGATGCAGTTCGTTAACGGCTGTTGTAGATGGTCGGTCGCTTGCAGAATGCAAATCCCGGGCAATGCTTTGGTCGTTGCGGTGTGTTGCCAATAATGGCGTAAGCTTGTTATCAGTCTTGCACGCTTCCTTCCTCCGGAACGCAATTACCCCCTTCTCCTACTGCCATCAGTACTCCTCCTTTACCGACCATCTACTGTACTCACCCTCTAGTAGAATGCTATACTATCATTCTCGTGAAACCTTCTCCTGGTTGCCAAAACTTGGCATAAGAAAAACATTGTAAGTAAATGAGATCAACGCTGAAATCTCGTTAGGCTGATTTCAGTCCTTCTTTTTTCTTTTATAGCGTCTTATTCTTTTACGTCTGCATTCCTTATCTCATTATTTTTCCTTTTTCATTTAAAATTTTGGTCCATTTTTTCAATCTAAAAATTCATATTTGAGATTAGAGTTTTCATTCAAAAATCTACTTCGATTAAGGGTTATTTTTGGAACGGCTAATCTTAAAGTACCATTAATATTTTGTTTCTAAAAATAGTAAATAGGTTTAAATCAGCAATTATATTAATATATTCATAAATATAATGCTCTGAATTTAATGACTTGTACTCTACAACGAAATTATTATAAATTGAATATTACAGTATAAAACGGAATTGTCGTTCATGATCGATTGAGAAAGGTTTCTCCAAGTACTATCTAGACCATGTATAATGGTTGACATTAGTAATGCCATCTGCACAGTTGTGGTGCGAGCACTGAACGTTACCCACATCTGTCCAAGGAAGATACGCAGTAACTAAAGACGAGTAATAAATGAAGGGTAAACTAAGAATTTAGTCTCTCGAAAGCGGTGACTTTTCTTTCTTTTTCTGATTAGCTTCCGGAACCACCGTAAGGTATTACTTCAGAGAACGAATGAGGATATTTATGAATTTAAATGAAGTGTAGTCTTGTTCAGTCTCAGGTCGACAATTTCTGACATGTTAGGTTAATTGAAACAAAACCACCAAAGAACACCGGTATTCACGACCTACTATTTTTTTTGTTTATCTTTTCGATCTATCTTTTTAAGTCAAATCCGTATAAAAAAAACTGCCTTTATTAGGATTGAACCTTAGAACTTCGAAATCAGTTGATTTGCGATGATAAGTTAACCACTAGACTAGACGGTGGGCTAACAGCGGTGACTTGGCAACGATAAACTTTCCTCTGCTGTTCTGGCTGTTAATGACAACCTAACTGTGGCCTCAACTAATCTACAATCCGAATTAAATCTAATCAGCAGGTGGCTGGGTACGTGGAAGATAAGGCTTAATCAAGCTAAGTCGAACCATGTGACATTTGCAAAGAGAAGATGAGACTTTCCACAGGTCCACCTTGATGGCAATTTAATTCCGCACACTGAAAGTGTAAGGTATCTCGGTCTCCACCATAAGGCATAACTTTAAGGGTGCGCAGGCTCCAACACGGTTCACTTCAAGAGACCGAGCCATAATTTTTACAAGACATTACAATAACAAGAAACACAAAATGTAACGCCAATAACCACGGTTTTTGTCTTTTTTACAGAAACGACGCACTTGACACTCAATACGACACGACTCTTTACCGAAATACGAACATTACAAACCACTACACAGACCTAACACGAAAAACACAAATACTATAAAACGAAGCGCGAACTGCAGTTCAACCTCAGTTAGCAGAACAACACAACACGAAACATAGCGTAACACGCAACACTCAATTTTTTTCCCCCAGAAACAACACACCTCACATTTAAACACAAAATGCAACACAGACAGACAAATCAGAAACACAGGCAAACAGAAACAAAAACACCGTACGACGACGCCCAATTTATAACGCCTGTCGCGTATTCTCCTCTTCATTCTTCTTGGAGATGATCGTCCTAATACATCTCGCGATAATTGGCCATGTCTCTCTATTTCTGAGCATAATATCACAAATATTGTCCGGGAAAATGATACCCAACATCCGGACTAAATCACCCCTTTTCAGCGGGAACCAATGTGGGCAAACTAAGAAAGTATGCTCGGCAGTATCAACCTCCGCCGAGAAATACACACACTTACGAGCGTCTCTCCACCCACACTCATAGAGGTAGGAATTGAAACCACCGTGACCACTAAAAAATTAGGAGAGAAAGAAAGACGAGCTCCCCCCACTTTCTGCACACCCAGCGCTTTACATCGGGCAGCAGTTTCCTTATTTGACACATACCACCTACTTTGCCACCGCCTAAAGAGGTCTCCCTTGGCCATTTTATGGGTAAAACCCTCCATCCTCTCCCGTTTCTCCTTAGCCATCAAATCCAAACGGGGTATTCCCGACAGCACCACACCCGCCTCGAAAGAAAACGTTTTGTAGGAGGAAATAACCCTCAGGGATATTCTCCTACGTAACCTCTCCAAGATTCCTTTACCTCTCGCGATCTGCAAAACCCGAATCCTATACCTGGACACCATAAATGTAGTCGAGTCCACAATCAAGGCCACCAACAGCTTCCTCTTCGAGTGCCTCGGACTACCGATGTTCCACATAAGTCACAATTGTTCTTTCTACCTTAGAGGCAGTTTCTCGAATATATACCTGGAAGGTCAGTCTCCTAGCCAGCCAAACCCCTACATACTTACCTGCCGGCGCCGGGACAACATCCTCCTCTCCGCGAAGACGATGGCCTGCATCTTCTCCACCGCAATGGCTGTAAACAACGGTAAGGGTGTTGAAGCTGTAAAGCTGTAAGTGGCTACACGTTCTGGACCTCTATAGTGTAATTATACCCGCTGAGTGTTGCGCATTACTCAGTCCTTACTCCCTTACTTCCTGTTTCTGTTTTACTTTAGTTTTTAATTTTTCCCTTTTTGGTTTATTTATTCTTTTCTAAGTGTTTCATCAATTTGTTACTCTTATGATTCTTGTTATTATTATTGTTTTCTACCGTATTACTGACAGTACAGTTCTTCAAAACTATCTACTACTATCTGAGGGTAGTAAGTTCTACCCTCAGAAGTTCTGTGTAGTGTTAGTTTGTAATTTTTGAGGAATTTCAATGAAGGTTCCTTTTTAATATGAATATGTATGTAATAATTTACTTAAGGTTCCTATAAAAATTTAACAGACGGTAAATAAAAATGTTAAAATAAAATGCATTGTCCTTAACTTCATTTTATTAGTAAATTGTTGTAGGTGGTATTTATTTTTCTTATTGTTTATTTATTTTTTTATATTGATTTTTTTTTTACAACGTTCTAACAACAAATGTAAAAAAAATATAAATTATCCCTCGCTGAAAAATATTATTAACCGATTGAGCGTTTTCTTTTTCGAAATATCTTTTAATATTGTTTTAGAAACTTGTAACCTGTGAATATACCGACTTCATTATTCTTAGTACATGTTATAAATTTCTGTTTGAATTCATCAGTAAAAATGCGATATGTATTAAGTAAAAACAAATATTAAACCAACCGGTCATCGTATTTCACGTTATTCAATTCATTGTTTAAGTTTGAATCTTTTCCTTGAAAATATGTTGTGGAATATCAATAACGGGTGGTGGAAAATACAGATAAGTCTGAACGGAATTCTAGCGTGGAGCTTAAAACTGTTAAATGAAATTATAAATCTTTTTGCGTCCATATGCCCGCTCGCATTATTAATTAATGTATATTTAATTATTTATTTCATTAATTGAAGGATAAATACATTTCTCTCTTGTACTGAAAGTTATAATTTACTCATGTACGGAACGTTTTTCTCTTCGTGGTTAACTACCAGTGTAATGGAATGAAAATTGCTGTATATGAGAAAGTTTTCCATTGTGAACACCTGCAGTTTAGATGCTTTAATTATGTCATTATCTCCGGAATTATGCATAAAAAATAAACTGGAAATATTAAACTTTAATTGTAGTTTTTACTGCATCAGATTTAACTATTGTTATTTTAAATTACCCGTCTTCCACTAAGTTTAACTAGTATTGTTGAACTACATAAAAATGAAATAATAGTTTTAACTGTTTCAACATAAATACATCAATTTATCATAACGATAACGATAGGAAAAGTATCACAAAAAAATAAATGATAAAATAACTTTAAAAAAAAACTCATACACTTACTGCAGTAAACATAATCATAATGGAATTTTTTTAAATTTATAATAAGCAGCCGAATTATTTCTCAATACCCCATGTAAAATTTCCTTCAAAACCTCAATCATGTAAAATCTTAATTTCAATCATGTATTCAGCGTTAATAATAATTAAGATTTTGGTTGTTTTGGAAAACAAAATCAATATATATATATATATTTTTTTTTTTTTTTTAATTTATTCTCCTGATGTAAAAACATCTGATGTGGACACCACTTAACTTCTCTGTACGCTTATTAAATTACATATACACGTTTTTTGCTGCACTTCATTTAAACTTATTTCATTTGAAAGTGAGATGCAATCTTCCAATTCTTTAATAAAGTGGACAGTTACACAATTGCACTGTGGTGGACACCACATTGCATCACTGTTTTTTATGGTGTCCGTATCACCATTTTATATTAGTTTGTTTATATATTAATTTTTTTTCAAATCGCTCAAGTAGTTATGTGGTGTAAGTGAGAACGTGTCGGATGCGTGAACATGCACACATGGGTTCGAATCCGACTTCATATACATATATACATTTTTTTAACTTTTCTTTTCATTTAAATATATTGATTTGTTAATAATTATTAACCACTGTAAACATTTTTGAATTAAAATGAAAAGTACATAAAATTTTATTTCACTAATTACTTATGATTTTTTTCATATTTTTTTTTAATCGGAGGTTAATAATTATTAATAAATCAATATATTTAAATTTAAAAAAAAGGGAATCAAGTCGGATTTGAACCGATGTGCCTTCCCCTTGTAAGATCCAAGTATTTCATTAATAAAAAATTTGTTTGTCTGTAACTCTCGAACTAATGAAAATAAGTACCTCTTATGATATATCGTTGAAAAGCTGTCAATGAGGTCTTATTACTGCAGTTAAGAGAAGGTCAAAAATCCAAATGTTTTGGATTTCGGGCTTTTTTGGACACTTTCGGTCTAGTCGAATGTAATCAAAAGGAGAGGTGCCCAACTATATCTTACAACAGTCCTAAATCCAGACTTTCGACATCCTACGGCTGATCGTTTTCGAGTTTCGCGAGATGCATACGTACGTACGTACAGCGTCACGCCGAAACTGGTCAAAATGGATATTTTCATTGAAATCTGAAAACCGAAATTTTTTGTGATTACAATACTTCCTTTACTTCGTACAAGGAACTCAAATCATAATTTTAGTTTATCACTTTAACCGGGCTTCTACAATAAACTTACTGGTAAGGAATGTTGTTTAAAGAAAATATCTGCTATCAAAACTATACAAAATCATAAAGCAGTATGAATATTAATATTTATTCTCCGTTACAATTATCTTTGAAATAATGGTTGAATTAGTAACACAATTCCTACTATAGAGGCAAACATCGCTACTAACGCACTGTATGTACCGTCTCTTTTCGTTTGAACTAACCGATTAAAGATATTTGATTTTTAAAAACAATTTTTTTCTTTTTTTATTTAAAATAGGTTTCTTAAGTGGACCATAACTAAATCGTATAATAATAATCACATAATACGGGATTCTTAATGAAGTCCCATAATAATTCAGTCAGTACCTAAGGATAAACAAAAAAAGTAACTAAAATTATGAATAAAATTCTTAAGTACATTAAGCTGATGATCATCAGCTTCTATATTTTCATCAAATTAATTTTCTAAAAGGTTTTGGTATAATTTAATGTTTTATGAATGTACCACACTAATCGTTTTATGAGTTGATGGTCAACAACCATCAACAACCCTTATAGAGTATTTTTTTATAATAATTCATTAGATAGACGAAGTGAACATAGTTTCGGCAAAAAAAAAAAACAAATATTTGTAAGCCGCTGAAAAATGTTCGAAACAGCCGTGATGTCGCTGCTTAAACACACATAAATTGGTTTCCAGTCGATTCTTTTGTTTACTAAATACTTTCGTATTCGACCTAAAAAAAAAAAAAAATATTGTTACCCGTTGTTCAAAGATGTAGATTTTTAACAGTTTTAATATACCTTTGCCGTTATTATATCGTATTATAGATCTTCTATTGGAATTATGAGTTTTGAATACTCATTAATTTTTACATCAAATTACGTCTTTTATCATTTCACTGCAATCGAATAGACTTACGCTTCACGCGTAAGAAATAAAATAGAAAATCTTTTTTGTTCCGTTTTCTAAATGTAATTATCAATATATTCTCACCAAAGATTCCCGAATGACGAAATTCTTTGAAGCAAAGGTAGCATTTGTATAACTTCTCATTAGCTAAAAAATATGTGATATTAGCTTTAAAATTCGGTCTCTTTAAACTATTTGATAATCGAATCTGCTTTGGCAGTTGTAATTGCAATTCATTATTAGAAAAAAAAAATGTTAAGCGGTGAACTATACGTATGATCCGAGTAGCATACGTTTTCTTTAAGTACGGATAAATAGTATTCTGCTGCTGATGATTCGGTTTTTAATATTTAAATTTATATATTTATAGTTTTACAAATAAAAATTTTGGTGACCATCCATTTAACAATTTTTTAATTTTAAATGTAGCTTGTAATAACTTCTTTTAAAAAAAAGTATAATAAATACCTGTGACGCATAGTTAAACTTTTTGTGATGAATAATTGTCTAGTTACAAAAAAGGGAGAACCCAGTTTTTTCATAGTTTCTTTTTTGATTTTGTTGAAATTAGCTTTTGTTCTAGATAGTTAAAAGTTTAATTAAGGTAATATCTGATATAAAAACAAGTATTTTTGTAAATTTTAGTTATTTAAAATATGTTTCATATCTTAACTATATGTTTAGAAATTTATTATATTTAACGTTTATTCTTAATTAAAGTTATTATTCAGTTGACTACGATGTTATAGCATATATTTTATTTATTCAGCAGGTCAGAGAATTAAAATTTATGTAATATTTAATATGTGCTTTACTTTTAAAATATAATTAAGAAAACTAATGCGTTAATGGAAACAGTTGTCCAGTTAAGTTATTGTTATTTATTTTTGTTTATTATTATTTCTTTTATACTCTGTTATTTTATTCTCTTTTAACATCTTACTTCATGCTTTTTCATTTCCATATACATTCTATATATCCTTTGTTTTCTCTGTTTCTACTCTTCTTAGCAGTCTGTTTAATTAATCAGTTTAATTACCTGGAGACCTCAATCTCTTTGTCCAATTGTTCTTTACTGAACTACGTTACGTTAGATGCTAGAATTTAATTTATTCGTTTGATACACAGATAAAAACAATATTCATTATATTTTAATTAATCTTCTCGACTTTTTTTTTGTTTATACAAAGTTTGTATTTGTAAAACTTTTTCTTGCATAATTTTATTATTCAGTATTATTTTGTTAAGTGATTCTTTTGAATAGTATTACTTTTTTTTAAATTTAATTTGATTAAAATTATTTCCTTTGAAAAGTTTATTTGAAGTCACAGTTTTATTTTTGTATAGTATTTCTTTTAAAGATGTTGTGTTCTGTGACACATCTAAAAAATATCTATTTGGATAAATCCAACTTATTTGTGATTCTAAATAAAAAAATATTAATACCAATAAAGAATAAAAAATATCGTGAAACTGTGTTTGGAATTTTGTTTATAGAATTGTGTTTCTAAATAAAAAAATAGATAAATAAACATTTATTAACCTCATTAAAAAAATAAATAACTGTAATTAAGCTATCATCGATACAAAGAGTCTTTTTTACAGTCCAGATTAACTTTATATCTTTTGAACATGGGTAAAACAATTGAGTTGTTTATATTTATCCTATAATCCTATTAATTATGTAATATTCAAATATCATCGTCCGTGTAATTCCCAGCCTTCGAATCGGAGACCAAAGAAGCGGCGGATAAGGTCGGGCATGGTTCGACTCTCTGTGTAGGCGCCGATTCAGAGGTGGGAACAGTACCGCCACCCACGATAAGAGTTCCACCGGCAACCGCCTCGGAAAAGAGGGAGACAGACCCCCATTGTGTGGTTTTAGGTTGTCTCTGTTGTATTGGCTGTGAGGCCACCTCAGAAGAACACCCCTTGAAAGCCTCCTTAGGGGGTTTCGAAGCCTTCTTAACAAATTCATTTGTCAGAGTATGTAGCTAGCTGATCCTTTTTTTGTCCTGTTCTGACATGTACTTTATTTTTACACCTACAATTTCTGGTGGCTGTAATTCAAGAGCTTTCATAGCTTCCTTCTGAGAGAAAGGTTTCATTTTATTATAAATTATTCTTCTATAATTATAACCAACAGTAATAGACAAAAAAGTAGCTGAGGAGCTTTTCAGCATCAACACTTGCGATGGGAAATAATAGTGCTGCCTGAGCATATTTTGTTGTTGTTTATAACTTTTTTAGCTTCAAAATAACTGATCTAGGTAATGATTTAACTTTCTGAATATCTACTTTGTCAACAGGACAGTTTCTCCATCGGCAAGAATGCTGTCCTTTGCAGTTGACGCAGACTGGAGGATTCTTGCATGGTTTCCCTTCATGAATCTCTACACCACACACGCATATTGGCGGTCTCTCATAACGAACCACGATGTGGTCAGATCGCTGACACTTGAATCATCGCATGACTAGCGGCACAAAGTTCGCACATCCGGACTGTCTTTACCAGCGACCACTTTCTTCAGAAAGAAACGTTTATTAAAAGTGAGGACATGAAAGGCAGACAGTAGAACTTCCCAAATCCTTCTCGGCACTTTAGTTTTCCTTCGGTGAAATCCCTCCATAATTTCCTACTGAGAGCAATTGAGTAGATCTCAACAAACCACATTATCTTTTTGAGGTATTGAGATTACTGTGAGGATCAACGTATACAGCAAAGTCACCTTTTTTAATCCAAGAATCTTCTACGTCTGGATGTCTGTGGTCTTCGCAAAGTAAATACCGTTGAAAGTTTTCCGTATTTCCTTTACTGGGTCTCTAGAGTAATTAGGTATTCTACGAGCGATAAGAAAAGGGATTATCCTCGCGAAGTTACCAGTTCCTTAGTGATTACAAGGTACTTAGGTCTAGTTGAACTGTTCTTGAAGACAGTTGTTAGCAAACACCCACTTAATGTCACATTCTTTCCGATTCATGACTCTTCTTCCGTTTCGCTTCCGGCAACACGGTTTGTTCTAAACGAGGGTATGTACGTGAACCTTGTACCACGATTGATTGTTCAACTTGCATGATCAGTTTACCCTTTCAGTAGCAAGGCAAGCCGCCGGTGTACACCCCCACCACTCCAGAACTGCCAACCCTGGAGGCCCTTTCCGGTACTCCGGTGGGATCGGCATATTTACTGGCAGAGAGCGGAAGCGCAATCTCTGCCCTGACTCCAAACCTCTACCCAGCTATGTTTTCAGGGCTCCCACTCACCGATTTACTTGAGCACCTACTTGCTATCGCGGGGGCATATGGACAGCGGAAAGATTACTCCTGCAATCACATCGACCCTGGCCGTCACATCGACAGCTTTAAAGATGGTTTAAGTCCGTATCCAAAATTGAAAAAGATTTTGGATGATCTGCAGATGTCTAAAAAATCCAGTATGTATTGTACTTATGTTCAAGATCAAGATGCTGGACGTGGAGAATGGATCGTATATTGCGGACGTGGGATATTTGGTTTGCTTGGCATTTCTCTCACCACCACCCCATTCGGTCGCTTTAAAGCATACGACCAAATGTCTGTGCCACAAACGGCTACTGAGCGTCGAACAGTTTAGCGACCAGTATCCTAAGTAGCTCCTAGAGCTTAACTAATAGCGTGAGCGGACTAAGCGCGGTGCCATACACTACCGGGTTATATGTTCCAACCGCTTACTTGTTATATATTTGCTAAAATGGGTAAACGCACTCCGTCAACTACTAAAAATATATATAACATCCATAAATTAAAATTAATTTCGTCGAGACAGTAATTCGCTGCCACGCCAAGGTCGCTGAATGTCAGCAAGCACCTCTCCACCATATTAAGCGCTTGGAGCCTTAATTAGCGGGTGGTCAGCGCTTGGAGCCTTAATTGGCGGGTTGCTTTGTTCGGTTGAACAAAGCAACCGCATCAAGGAACTTCCACATGGTCCGACAATGCGGCTTTCTCCACATTGACTCACCGCCTGTGAGTGGCCAATTTTCCCTGTGACCTCTAACTTCCAGGGTGGCTCGGTCTCTATTCCTCCCCCCTAAGAGTAGGGTAGTCAAACATCAAGTGTTCATTTGATTGGACTTCCCCGCAGACGCACAGCTCACTAGCTGCCAGGCGGAACGGAAACAGATACTGGTTTAAATTAACATGATTGGTGAGCACCTGGGCATTTGTTGCCCTTAAAAACGAGCTCGAGGCATACCAACCACTCAGATTCTGTATAAACTTGTACAGGAATCTTCGCTTAGTCGTGGTGTCCCATTCCAGATGCCATGCTTCCATCGCTAGGCTCTTCAGTCTCTTCCGCAGGCGGGAGATGGGCAACTGAACGAAATTTAGATCCGGTGCATTGTGATCACCGTTCTACTCCGGTACTGGCCCGGCTCGAAGCCGCAACCCAAATACCTCGGCCTCCCGACCTCTTCCAATTGTCACATTTCCACATGGCTGTCCGAACTTTCACCACTAAATAGATTGTGAGAGCCTTTCCCAATATGATGGTAACCTCGTAAGAGGTTGTTTTAAAAACACCAATGTATATAATTAAGACTCTGAGCTGAGCACTCCTTAAATTTTTAAGAAGTGCTCCTCTATTCATTTCCAACCTATACATCCAAACAGGCGCAGCGTAAGAGGTCAGGCTTTTAAAGACACCTCGGTACACCAATTACAAATGACGCTCCGACAGCTCGTATTCCTTTCGAGCAATCCTCGTAACCTTGTGCATCACAGAGACGGCGCTACTTGCTTAATGTGCTACTTGCTAAACAGCAGCTTCTCATAAAAAAAAAAAACACAGGTACTAATGAACTCACTCGGTTGACTACACAGACTTTATACTTAATGTAAGAGTTTCGACTGTATGGTAACTTGTCGGCACCATTGAAGTATAAAATTCGTCTTGGGCACACAAATGTTTAAATTTTGAATGTCCATCCAGCCCTCCGCGATTGACAAGGCCGCTTGCGATCGATCTTCCAGCTGCGGTCGTGAATTACCACGAACTAAAAGGAGCATTCATCTGGAAAGCCTGGGCCGTGACCCCTTCTGAGAATGTCAATCCCAGAAACCCGTCAAATATCAGGTTCTATAGGGAGGTACCGAAAACGGAACCTTGCGGACTTCCCCTGGTGACGGATTTTTCCAGAGCTAGGTGCACATCTTTAAACAGAGCCATACGATTAGACAAATAGTCACATACTACGGCCTGCTGGGCTATGGGTACATTGCGGTGTTCCAACTCATAAAGGACAGAACTCCAACACAAGGAAGGAAATTCCGCCTCTATGTCTATAAAAATTGCCAAAACATATTTACAGTCGGCGCTTTCCACATCGGCAAGAGTATTTTTGATGCCTCGGTGCCAACCCCTTTTGTGAAGCCATGCTGGCCTCGATTTAGAAAGCAGTTCACCTCATTGCTTTCCCAGAGCCGTTCCACAACTAGCCTCACAAGCAACGTGACGATTACCGGCAAGAGGCTGACGGGCCGATAACTGCCGACCTCACTGGGATCCTTTCCTCGTTTTAAGAGCACCCTCATCAAAGCCACTTTCCAACAAGTCGGGAAGCAGCAGCAGCAGCAGCTAAGGCACCCGGTGAACAGCCTGCCAAGCGGCTCTCTTATAACAGACAGCAGGTGGTAGAATATATCCGGGTCAAGTTGGTAAATCCCCGATGCCATTTTCAGTGTCATTTGAGAAACCACTCGGTCTATATTTACAGGATCCACAGCCCGTTCGCCAGGGAAGGGCGTAGCTCCCGCCCTAACGTCGACCTCTGCTTCACCCTCCGGAGCCTCTGGAAACGAAGTATCCAGGAACGCTTGGTAAGTCGCCACAGATATTAAAGTGTGGTCACGACCACCGAACCCGCATCGAACACTGGACAGCAGTGCAATGACTGGCTCTCTATTCTCCATGCGCCATTCCAACCCCCTACAAGGCAGCTGCGCACTCGCGCCGAAGCCTGTGCTGATCTAGGCCCCTTAGGTTATAACGACCCGAATCTGGAGATCTTAGACCGCCTCCGTAAACGAGGTTATAAGCCTATGATCACTCACACTGGTCTCGGGCTGGATAGTCCAACTACTTGTACTTCGCAGCAAGTCGCCCGTCACCAAAGTGACGTCGATGTAACTTTCTCCCAGTTCGGAAGAGAAAGTTGGCGGTTGTTCTGCATCATTAATCAAGTAGAGGTTCCTGGCTTCCACGAACTGTTCGAGATCAGCGCCTCTCGAGGTCAGTGAGTGGTGAACCACAGGCGGGAGATTTGGCATTAGCGTCCATAGAAATCAGCATTCTGGTGCCCGGGAGAGCGACCAGAATCCTGCCCAACTTCGCCAGCAAGTCATCGATACTCCATCGAAGCTGGAAGTATCCCGACACTAGTACGACATCAATCGTACCCCTCGTGACTCACACGACGGTGAATTCCTCATCCGACTATTTGGATATCCAAAAGACACTCAATGTATGTGAACCAACCATGACCGCGGAGTAACGGCAGTCCCCCACGACAATGAATAACATCCACCCCGTGGAAGCCGACCACCTTGCCACTGACCGCTTACGGCTCCTGGACTAAGGTCCAGGATGTACTCCTCATGGAGCCTCATGGCTTCACTGGTGGCCGCCCGGGCATGATGCAGATTCAACTGCCCCAGACGCAAGTGTTCAACATGGTGGAGTCTGTCCTCAAAGGCTTCCCGCAATTCAGGCGTCGCCATAAACTGTTTTTTTACAGCTCTCGTCCGTGTAATATCATATCTACCTCGATGTGGGGTATATCTACCTCGGGGATAAATAAAAATATAGATTATCCTCAGGGATAGCCATAAATTACTTTTTTGAAATCTATAAAGAATACAGCTGCTTTCTCTCCTAGACCGAATTACTGTGCAGTCTTATGGGAAAACTATTCACTTGTCTAATTTAATTAAGGTAGATATTGTTATTTCTTTTATAAATAATGACTAATTTATTGTTTAACGATTTATAAATATAAACGGATAGAAATGAATAGAATTTTTGTCGGTCTGTATGATTCATTTTTAGTAACCTCACCAGAGTCGTCATTTGTTCCTAAAAACTTACATTCTGAAGAAGTCTAAGAAATAATATTCCATATTTGACGGGAATACGTAATTATTATTTAATTAAGATGAACATTTTAATAAACTATCGTATTTTTTTATTTATTATCGTATCTTTTTCGGTGTAGTGGTCTAATAATTGTTCTCTTGTACAGTTTTACAAACTATTAGGGAAATTCGTTCGTATATGTTATCGAAGGTTAAACAAAGGCTCAAGTTCAAAACGCTGACCGGTAGTAATGTTTAGTGACATATCGTTTTATTCGACCGCTGAAAATTAAAACGATATTTATCTTTTTAACAAACATTATTGTCCGAAAAGTACCTAATTATTTTTCACCAATATTCTATTACTCTATCAGACTAATTGGCTAAATTTTACGGTCGTAGCTTTAGGGAACAATTGTGATTATACTTACTAACTGTGATCCGCTGTCAACAGATTTATTAAAATTAGTCGTTAATATGTTAAACCGAACTGATTTTCATATCAGTGTATAGTATTATCCTGCAGTACATTTACATTATGAAATTTCAGACCCGAAATTGTTAACCAACAGTCAGTCAATCAGTTAACCCAGAGGCAAATTTAACATCCCTGTACGTCATTCCATAAGCAGCATAGTGAAATCGGGCGTTATATTCACCATGCAGAGGGATACTGTATCGATCGTTAACCGTTATGTTATACTGTTGTAAAATGATATCATCAATTGTTTATTAGCATATCATTTGTTTCGTTATGCTTAGTAATTATATGTATAATATTACATAATTTATTTCTTAAATGAAAATATTTTTGTTGTATAGTAAATTATGACTTTTAAGTAGCCACAAAAATAAAAATACCTTATTTTGGATGCAACTTTAGCGCACTAATTTTGTAGTTGCGAAGACTGATGATCGAAAAATCTTTATTGTGACCTGTAGATGGAAATCAGGTCAAAAGAAAATTAAGGTTTTCGAGGAAAAAAATCGGATCCCTGTTATTCAGCTATATATATTGTACTTAGTACAAAATCAAGATGCTGGATGTGGAAAACAGATCGTATATTATGGACATGGACGTGGGGAATATCTACTTTAGGATAAATATAAATATAGATTATGGTTAAATACAAGGATAAATTTTTTCAAAAGAAAAAGGTAAATTAGACCTTTGTTATTTTACACTATCTGTTCTAGTATTTAATATTGCTAAGATACATAAAAGTTATCTATCATATAAGTGGTCCTAATCAGATATACTTTTTGTACGAGTAATATTTATACATTTAACCTCAGTGTGAAAAACAGAATGAAAGTCTCGTTTCCAAGGCTGAATATCACCGGCCTTAACTGAAAGCACGGCTTGATAATAACAACAACAAAGTTCTATACACTGAAGACAAAAGGAAACCACTTCACTCTTCCGATTAAGTTTAGTAGAACATCTAGTTTTTCTTGGAAATATCTGTTCCGTATTTTCGTGAGCGATTAGTCTCTCGTTTATGTCGCCTGCAATCTTTATGATTATGCTTCCATTACACATATCTGTTTGTATTATAGGCTACTATCAATCCTTACTAATCCTAACAAAATCTTTCATAAGTATTTCAAATTACAACTTTTTTTCACAGTAATTATTTTACAATTTTTTATTTCATGTTGGTCGTATATTCTGCATTTTTCAAAATGTATGGTAATAACCCCTCATCTTGAGGGTGAACGAAGATATTCAATCTCATTATATTGGATTCAGATCTGAGTTGCATTTGTATCGGATTAATATACTGGTAAAAATAATATCTCCTGGACGAAATTATAGCACTACATTACATATAGCAATGTCAAAGACAATTTTAATGAATTAGTTTTGATTTGTCGTGAATTAAATTTACAAAATAGTATTAATTGTCTATAATAAATATTTTCATTTATATTTAATGCAGAAATTGAAACGAAATAACTTTTTCTGGGTTTACCTTACTTTCCTGAGATTTTCGAAAACCCCCAAAACTTTAAATGTCTTTTCCAATATGTAAAGATAAAAAGTTAAACCTCATAAATTTTTTTAAATTTTCAAAAATTCTTATACCAAAGTTTTTTTATTCAAATTTGAAACAGGATCTCTAACGTCTCATCGGATACCTACTTGTTTGATTTTTTTTAGAAAGATTTAAATGATAAAAATTATATAATGTGAAATAACAGAACATGATAGATAGTTTCTTTAAATTCGTTGTGACTTTGCTGCCTTTGTGATGAGATGATTTATTGTCATTTATACATACTGCAAAAAGTTAAGTAACTTTTTATGGGAACAAATATTAAATTCATCTTTTTTAAAGAAATTATTGGGAATTGTTATTTTTCTTAGAATCTTAACCTAAGGGATTCCTTATGTGATCTATGAACCGGAGAACAATCCAGTTGTGTATCTATCACAATAATCCATAGGCTACATATTTTTTTTCATTTCCTCCCTTCCACAGCAAGATAGGAGACACGTCCATTAGTGCCTCACTGAAAAATGTTTTCAAATATATAGTCCTTGAGCTAAATATACGTAGCAAATAAAAGAAAACTATGATTCTCTGATAAATAAATTCTCGAAACTCAAAATTCTACGTGGACAGAACCGAATTTAGATGGTTTTTCTTTTCATATTCCAAATAATTTTTATTTTATTTTTTATTTTGAGAATGATTTTTTACTGAAGTTTTGGATTTAGGACTGCTGTAACATCTAATTGTGCACCTTTCCTTTTGATTACAATCGACTGGACTAGACGTGTACAAAAAAGGCCAAAATACAAAAAAAATGTTTTTGGACTTTTCTTAACTGCAGTAATCAGTCCTCATTGAGACCTTTTCAACGATATATATCATAAGTGTACTTATTTTGGTTCCAGAGTTATAGCCAAATAAAATTTTAATTAATAAAATATTTGGATCATTCAAGGGGAAGGCACATCGGCTCGAATCAGACTTCATCACCCTTTTTTTAACTTTCTTTTTTTTTTAATTTAAATACATTAATTTATTAATAATTATTGACCTCTGATTGTAAAAAAAAAAGTTGCGATAAATAATAATTCAATAAAAACATTAAATAAATAAAAAAATATCAGAAGTTATTAATAAAATAAAATTTTATGTCCTTTTCATTTAAAAAAAATGTGTATATGTAATTTAATACGACGAAGTCATGTGAGGTCAACATCAGCTTTCTTCACATTGCTTATCGTTTTTACGCGACTGCCCAAAAGGTGTGTAATATAATTAGAGTGTACGTATGTTAGTTCGACTGTAGCAACTAAACGGCTGAACCGATTTAGATTACGATCTCTCGTTAAATCCTTACGTTATCGGGCGTATATATATATATACATATTTATGTATATACAATGTATATATTTAAATAATTTTTTTTTTAAATTGAAAAAACTTATACTGTATACAAAACTGTGACCCACATGCTATTTAATAATTGTTATATATTAGTAATTATCCTATGTTAAAAAGCAAAGCAGTGTTTGTCAGCAATGTTTTTTTGGCAGTCGTTTTTTTTTTTTAATATTTATTTCTTGTTCCTGTTATTTATAACCTCTTTTATTTTTTTTTTCTCTTTTCTACTGTTTGGTGTTAAATATTGTGTTCATAATTACTTACTGTGCTGCTAGCCACAAAAGTTCTTTGTAATACTATTGTGTGATTTTTGAGGAGTTTCACTTATTACTTCTTATCATGTGATCCAATTTACTCAAGGTTTATATATATATATATATATATATATATATATATTATATTATAGATTGTAAATAAAATCTGAAACTATAAAAAAAAATCGTAACAATAGACAACATCACTACAAATCTTGAAATTTTATCATGAAACAGTGTGTTATAGATACGATACTTTACGTGTTTTCTGGGCCTAGGTACTAACGATGTCTGTAGTAATTGAACTATAGTTTACATAACTATACCTCTCTTTTTCCTGTTTAGCCTCCGGTAACTACCATTTAAGATAAATACTTCAGAGGATGAATGAGGATGATATGTATGAGTGTAAATGAAGTGTAGTCTTGTACATTCTCAGTTCGACCAATCCAGAGATGTGTGGTTAATTGAAACCCAACCACCAAAGAACACCGGTATCCACGATCTAGCATTCAAATCCATGTAAAAATAACTGGCTTTTCTAGGACTTGAACGCTGGAACTCTCGGCTTCCAAATCAGCTGATTTGGGAACACGCGTTCACCACTAGACCAACCCGGTGGGTACATAACTATACCTATACTTACATAACTAGACTAACAACTAAACTAACTTACATCCACGTGATTATTGATTTAGATGAATTGAAGAGATGTAAATTATATCTGATGCTTTCATAAGAATTATTTTCAAACCTTTTCATCGGGCATTTTGTATAACGGGCCATTTAAAAGGATCTAACTCGCAAAAAAGCCAGTATATTTTTCTTTTGTTTTTTTTTTTGTGCAGCTATAACTTTCGGTATTGATTAAGTAATCTGTTTTTTTATATTTAACCGAACATTCTGTATTAACTATTTTAATTAAGGAAACCGAACAGAGAAACTGGTGATAGCCTTCCTTACATTAATTCTCTTCGTTTTTCTTTTGTGTTTATGATAATTAAAATACCAAATGACCTAATCTATTATATTAACTTTTAAAATATACGCTTTATTCGTTTCCTCAAAGGATATGATTTTATTATCGTCTTATTAATTATTTATAGCCTTAAAATTTTATACAAATTGTATACTCTTGAGTGGATTTCCGTGGTTAAACAATATCTTCTATTTAATTGTAATTTTCTTTGAAGTATTCATAATCGCACAGAAATTATTTCTAATGGAGTTCTGTGCTATGTTTACAGTTATTTTAAAAGCACCACCTTTTTTGGTATTTCCACAGTGTCTGTATAACTATTATAAAGTGTACGGTTTGATAAGAAACCGATGATTTCATGAGACAGATTCTACCTGTCTGTAAGATGCAAATTGAGATAGATACATCCAACCATCTCCCTTGGCAATCTTGAAGCCGCCAGCTTTTCGAACCCATTTTAACGGATCAACAGACTTACAATTTGAACGCCGCTTTAAGATTGCATCTCTCCTTCCTTTCTTCTGTATCCTTCCCTCGATCTTATATTAGAGGGTAGCGCACGCGTGCGCACGTGTGTATGTGTGCATGTATGTGAACATTGTTGGAGCAATCTTTCAGCAGATTGATCCATCACGGTGGCTACCGCCCTGTCAGCCCTGACTCGCTTCTCTTTCTGCCTGTCCCATTTCTCTTTGTCCTTCTTTTGCAATTTCACACACGATTACACCCCCCTGCTGTAAGAACAATAACAACATCACTTCTTCCTTTTGGATTACAGTAACGACAAGTTACTGCATTCGTTTCTGGTACGTATAAGGACTAAAGTCAACCGATTGTTTTTATATATATTGCGTACATAACCGGTGTATAGATTCGTTTACGGTGGATTAGTTACGATTCGTTCGGAAAGATTTATCGTTTAAATTACATAACATCTTGAAATCTATTTTAATAATTTCAGAAGGAATTCCCAGCGCTTATATTCTGCTATGATTATCAAAGTAATTTTTCTGTTTATTTTTCCAAACTAAGTTTACTATTCTCATCAGAAAATTTGTCGGTTGCTGTTAATCATTGAAGGATTATAAAATCTGGCTTTACTCGGTAAGCATCAAAATCTATAAGTTTATCGAATAGGAGACAGGAATCTGCAAAGGTCCATTGCCAAATCTTACTTCACAAGACAGTATTGTACACATCCGGACTAGAATCAGCGATTTAAATACGGAAAAATTGAATTTTTATTAAAAGAAAAAAAAATTGAAAGGGTCCTAAGATATGATAATAAGTGCTACCCATAGTCGTACGTAACTTATTCGCCTCGAGGGAATACATATTCTTCCCGTCAACAATCCCTTGAAAGATCAAGCCATTTAAACAAAAACTTTTTCGTTTTAATATTTTTTTTTATACAGCATTGATGATCTATTTTAAAATCTTTCGTTATGGTATTTATGGTAATTTATATATATATAATAATAATAATTATATATAATTATTATATAATATAATATAATATTATAATATTATATAATAATAATATAATATATATATTATATATACTATATTATACTATTATATATATTATATTATAATATAATATATATATATATATATATATATATATATATATATATATATATAAAGATTGATATGAAAGGAATATGGCTAGTAATTGTAAAAATAGGAATTTGTTTATTGGTCGTATTTTATTGGTATCTAATATTATTATTCTTCAATAAAGTTCTGTTTTATATAATATTTATTTGTAAGTTTTACCTTAAGTCAGCTGGTAAACTAAAAAATTTCTCTACTGAAAATTTCGTCAGAAATTTTTCTCAGTTTTTAAAAATAACCACATCAACTACAAAATAGTAGAATACTCTCAGCATTTAATCCGGTGGTTTTGGGGTTGAATATCGGTCATTAAAACGTTACAAATTTTTAAACTTATTCATTAAGCTAATTTGGTGAATTTATTATTGAAAACAAAAGTGTTTATATGTATATAAACATATACTATAATTCTTTATTCGTGAAATTATATAAATAATTTCAACAGTTATGTTTTGAAAGTGGAAATATTACTGTTGTTACCTGTTAAAAGTTGTATATCAATTTAAGGGTGTTAGTTTATGAAGAACGATAAAGTAGTGGGGTAATGGAGGGTGCTGATGTAGGTGAGTTTCAGAGAAGCTTGTTGATAATAAAACAGTTTATCTGCGGTAGAAATCGTTGAAACAAAGTTAAGGTATAATGAAGTAAGATAACTGTACGATAAAGTGGGATATTTTCTTACACCTGCTTTATAAATACGTTGTTTGTTGAAATATCTTCTGTTTCTAACACAATTTAATTTGTTAACTAAATTAACCGGTTTAATATTTTATGTAATTTCTCATATATTTCAAATATACAATATTGTATTGTTAATTAATTATTACTGTAATAAGCAAATAATACATTCCTATTAATTAATTGTCTAATAATTTATTACTTGTGTTAAATTACTATAATTGTAATGAATCTCTTTTTAACAGACAAAGTAGTGTACGTTTAAAAAAAAATTCTAGTGATAGTTTTTAATTGACGTTATTTAATATGAAATATCTTTTACAACGTAAAAAATTTAATTCGATTTTAATTTGTTTAAAAACTAATCTTTTAAAAAAATTAAATTACAAGTCAGATGTAATTCGTATTATTTTTTAATTTTGCTTACTAGGAGAAGAAATAATATTTGTTTTTGTACATATTTCTTTTGACAAAAGAAAAGAGAAAAAAAATCTGATGCGAACACCGCATGACTTCCTTTTACGCCTAATTAATTACGTATACACATATTTTTAAAATGAAAAATTCATAAAATCTTATTTTATTAATAACGTTTCATATATTTTTTTTATTTTTTATTATTGAATTATTATTTATTATAATTTTTTTTACAATCAGTGGTTAATAATTATTAATAAATCAATATTTTTAAATTAAAAAAAAAATTAAAGAACGAAAAGGAAATGAAGTCGGATTTGAACCGATGTGCCTTCCTCTTGTAAGATTCAAATATTTCATTAATTAAAATTTTATTTGGAAATAACTCTGGAACAGTGTAAAATAAGTACCATTTATGTATGATATATCGTTGAAAAGCTTATTACTAAAGTTCTGAAAAATCCAAAGCAATTTTTTTTTTTAATTTGGACTTTTTTGGACACTTTTGGTCCAGTCGATTGCAATCAAAAGGGGAGGTTCACAACTAGATGTTACAACAGTCCTAAATTCAAACTTTCATCATCCTACGGCTAATCGTTTTTGATTTATGCGAAATACATACGTACGTACAGACGTCACGCCGAAACTGGTGAAAATGGTTTCAGGAATGATCAATGGATATTTCTGTTGAAATCTGAAAACCGAGATTTTTCGCGATCACAATACTTCGTACAAGGAAGTAATTAATAAAGGTGTAAGATTTATAAAAATGTAATAAAACAAGTTAAAATAATTTTATATAATCTTTACCATTTTTATAATAATTTAAGAAAACAAAATTCACCTGTACATTAATAATTTAAGGATGATAATTATCCGTGGCAGAGTGTCTCTGCCTTTCATCCGCAAGATTCTAGGTTTGAATCTCGGTCGGGGTTGTAATTTTTATACGCTACAAATTTATCAGAAAAACTATATTTTCAGGGTGCTTCTAAAATAAATTAACAAACTTATTATTATTTTTTTTATTTTAAATTGTAGAGCGCAATTTAGGTGGTTCCATCATTTTTTTTGTTGTTTTAATTATGCGAGCGAAATTAATAAAACTGATATTTAAAGTAGACGTATTTCTTTGTTGAACTTTACACGTAATTAAATAAGCATTTGTTCAATAACTGAACTTTTATTCCTTCATTTTCATGTTTTAACGCTGTTTTACCTTTCAATTAACTTATTTTAATATTTAAATGTAAATATAATTTTTATTACTATGATTCGTTAATAATAAGAATATGATTTTTTTTGTTGCTTATATCGCTACAAAAACTTTAAGCTTGTATGTGGAATATGGAAATGGAATTTTATAGCGTATGAAAAATTTCATGCCTGATCGAGATTCGACTCGGAATCTCCAGGTTCAATATAACTTAATATTTACATCTTAAGTTCTCATATTCCCTTTTGTGTTTGTGTTTAATTATAAGTTCCTCAGTTGTATTTTTTTTTTTGTATATAAATATATGTATAAAATAGAAATATATTTATAATTATATTAATATAATTATATATAATTTATAATTGTGTCTATAAACGGAAAAAAATGATTATATGATAATTCCTTAATAAATTGTTCTTCTTTCTCTTTTCAAAGGGAATATCAGTGATAATGTAAATTAGATTACCTGATAATAGGTTACTTAATGTATAATTATATTATTACCTTTTAATATTTATTAATTAGAGTTATTATTTACTACTAATATCATAATTGGTTTTTATATTTATTTTATTGTAAATGAATATACAATTACGATATTAATTAATAATTATTCAATAGTATCATATTATAAAACAATACGTATATTATTGAAAGGAATTGTCTGCTTTTAAATTTCGAAGAGATCTGTATTATATTATAGGGATGTTTATTTTTTTAAATTTTATTTTATTCCTGAATGAGGATGTAGAATAGAATGAAATGTTTAAAATTTAAAAATACTCAGTCTGAAATGTAAAGAAACGAGAGTTATTTAGATTTTTTTTAAGAATGAAATAATGTGATAAGAGTAAAACATGAGAAAGAATAATTATAACAGGGCAATTTACCAGGCAGATATACTTTGGCAGCTCTTTGTACATGTAAAAATACAAGATTTTCTACAGGAAAAAAATACATGTAAAGATAGGTCCGGAAACGCTTGAGTGACGGCTAGCGAAAAATTTCGCCCAGATTTCATTTCCTTCAGTGAAATTAAGCCATACAGAAATTCTTGGGGCGCAAAAATGGAGGCTAATTTGTTGGTTTCATATGAAATTCGATCTGCCAAATTAAAAAAAAAAAATTGAGTCCGATAACTGTAACTTCAGTATTTTTTTAGAAAACCGGCGAAAAACGGATTTTTTTACGTTTGATTTGTACTGATTTAATTTGGCGGAAACATACCAAAGAAATGTGGAGACGCACCTTCGTGCTGCAAGTACATCCGGCGTCGTATTACAAGAGGAACATCTTCAAGTAATGGCTGTAATTGTTCTTGAAGAAAACGTAAGTACACCACACCTGTTAAGAACCCTTGGAAAATAAACGGTCCGGTCAACTGACACACATTACGTTAATGGTACATCGTTGAAAGTTACGTTCCACCGTCGGATGAGGATTCACTTTTGCACAAGTATCTTTTGTTTATTGACGAGTCAAATTTCACTCGAGATGGCGTCAACAACTTAGGAAATGAGCATACATGAGCAGAAGTAAATCCTTATGAGACGGTGAAAGGTAATTTTCAGTACTGATTTAACATCAATGTTTGGTGCGGCCTTCTTCACAATCAGCTGTTTGGGCCGTTAGTATTACGTGGTCGTTTAACTGCTGAGAGCCACTTGCACTTTATTCAAGAAAACTTGCCACAGCAGCGGCTTGAAGATTTTCCTCTAGCGCTGAGACGCAAAATATATTTTCGACACGATGGCACGCTTCCCTACTTCTCTTGTGCCGTTTCTACTCGCTTAAATCATAATTTCCTGTGAAATGGATCGATCGTGGAGGTCCACATCCCTGGCCTCCATGATCGCTTGATCTGACACCTTTAGATTTTTGTGTCTAGGGATGAATGAACGATATTGTATACAAAACGAAGATTCATTCTCGTAAGGAATTAATTGCCCGTATTATGAATGCGGCTGAGCAACTTACGGACAACTCTGAAGAACTAAAATTAGCAATAAAAGCACTACAGAAGCCAAGAAATGTGTTTAAAATGGCGGGCTCATTTATGAACATTTTTTATAAACTGGTAGGTATACTTTGGTCTAGTGTAGTTTTTAAAGAAAATTCGACTTTTTTCACTTTTCTTCGTTTTATTCATCTTATCTCACACAATTGTATTCAGAATTAAATTCGGTTTGTTTAAAAATTTTATGTTTTTATTACCCATTTAACAAAGTTATCGTATGTCAGACATAAAAATCAGACTTTATTACCGTAATTTACAGGATTTTGCCTCAGAATTTTCAAAAACTACTTGATAAACGGTTCTGAAACCTTTTTATTCAATTTTTCACGTCAAAAATCATAAGAAGTCACGAACTCTGCCCTTTAAATAACGTCATAAAAATTTCAGTACGATCTAATTTCACCGGGGTTGCTAAAATCCGAGCGAAATCCTTAACTAGCCCTAACTCGCGAACGAAACATTTTAGAACATATGTTTATTTGAAATCTTTCAATTATTTTCATCAGTAGAATAGGTTACGAAAGTCCGGGGAGAAGTTAGTGGTGATGTACCTTGTGTATGTGCTTAAATATGTACTATATTTTAATGCCATAGTAGCAAATCTACTGTAAAAAGAAAAAAGTAAAAATTTTAAAACCATTTTTGTTTGAGTATTTTCATTGTTTAGAATTAAGTTACTCGTAGAATTCTTAATTTAAATAAAGAACTATGGGTAACTCGTAATTCAGTCAAAGTTTTTTTCACGTAGCGGTTATTGTTTAGCATATTCAGCCTCGAAGAATTTTACACACTCGCTAACTAAATTCATTAAGTTTACTTAATGAAGTTTTCTATTCTTTGAATCTTATTATTATCTTCTTTCTTCTGCCTTTCATAATCTTTCTGTCCTTCTGTATTTCATTTTTTCTTTTTTTTATACATTTTCTCCCTGTACATGCAACATTCTTTTCACGTATTTTTTTAATATTACTTTTGTAAAGTCAATCACCATTGGATTGTTTATTTTTAACATTATTTAAAAAAAAAAAATGTTCTTTCGTATTTTTTCACATATATTGATGTCTGAATATCACCAGCGTTGATATTTTAAATATCATTTATCTGTAATTCTCAATCACTTCTTCAATCATTTTTCAACGAGAATATTTTTAAAGCATAATTATTGAAGTAACATTAATATTTTATTATTAAAATATGTGGCCAGGGAATCCAAGCAGCTGACTGTGAAGAAGCAACCGTACATTGATGTTAAATCAGTATTGAAAATTGCCTTTCACCGTCTAAAGAGGGATTTACTTCTGCCCATATACGCTCATTGCGTTGACGCCATCTCGTGTGATTATATTATTAAAATATGATATTTGGTTTAATTATCATAATATTTAAACCAAACATTTTAGAGTTAGTTTTGGTTAATTTTTTCGAAATGGTTGAAAGTTAAAATTCACAAACATTTTTCATTCCGCTCAAATATATCTCAATATCTCCAATACTTACAGTCTTGAGAAATTAATCTTTTGTTAGCCCAGTTCTTTCTGCTTATGTCTTAAATAATTAATAATTTTTTAAAAAAAATTCAAACACGATTAGAGCGAAGGTAGTTAGTTAAATTTCCTTCTTTGAAGATACTAATCTTCAAATTTGTTTAACAGATACATAGGAGAAATTATGAATTATGAATATTTCCAGTTATTATTCTAAGCCGAACTAATATTTTACTGAAGGAAGGCCCTTTAAAGAATTTAAATCGGTCTTCAATAATAAAATAAGTTTTCCATCAAAATGTTTTTAAAAAATGCTGTTTTTTATTTTTTAATTGACGATTTCTCGATTAAAATGGATCTCGTTTCTAAACTTATTAGAAGGGTGAGATTTAACGTCTATTAAAAAAAAAAAAAAACAAAGAAAGATGTTTGAAAACCGTAATTTCTTCTATATTATACAAATTGTTTATTAATAGATTTTCTACATGCTTTCCTTTACATAAAAGTAATTTATGTGCCCCTTACCACGAAGAAAATCTTCCCGCTCTTTTAAATGCGTAGGCAAATACATACGACATCCATACTTATATAATCAAGTCTCTTTATCGTTTGTTAAGTAATCTTATAATCTGTGTTATTAGTAATTATCAATATGGCTTATAGAATAAGAATGCCTAATTTGATTCGTATATTGTTCAATAATAAGTCTTCAAGTCTCTTTTTAATTAAATTAAAAATTTTGTTTACTTCAATGGATATTTTGTATATTACACGCATTTTCTAAAATACTATTATTTTTTTGTAGGAAAATATTTATTGAAATAAAATACATATTTTTTTATTGATGTTTTGAAAAAAAGTATGGTATTATTTTTGGTCTCACGGTGGGATTCCTGGAGAGTGAAATTGAATTTTCTTTACGTTTTGAGGTAAGAGTACGAAATTACCATTCACTTAACATGTAATTATATATATATATATATATATATATATATATATATATATATATATATATATACACACACACATACACACGATATAGGCCTATGTATAAAATTTATGTCTCGAAAAATCTCCAAAACTACTGGTTCAATTTCATTGAAATTTAGATGTGCTGTAAGTAATGTATCTAAAGTTGTGCATGTGAAAATTTGATGCAGGTTGGTTTAGTCCGTTTTCAGTTACGTTCAATTTAATGTCGACGTCAGACAACGTAACTTCAATTTGAGGTTATGTTGACTTTGTGTATTTTTTCATACACACTTGTGCAATGAATCACGGTGAGTGAATTTAAACTTGATGCTTATATGTAAGGTCTACCGTTTGTTTTTTATCAAATTAGGTTATAATAATTTAATTTTCTTGTGATCAGAAAATATATTTTAATAAGTTATTAAATAGTAAAATAAAATTAATCCTCTTTTACTTTTTCTCATTTAATTAATGTTTTATATATTTTTTGCACAAAAAATTATACAAAATAAAAAAATGAAAAATCAGTCTTCTTGCACAGTTTTGTGCAAGAATTTTTTTAAAAATTATTACTTTTTAATTGTAGGTGGTATTAACTTTATTTTGAAAAAAAAAAAAACAGTTAAAATTTTAACAGTTAATTAAACGGTAATTTATGCGTGCATTTTATTCTGTTAATTAAATAGGTTTTAATAAAACAATTTTTTTAAGTGTGGAATATCAAAAAAGTATAGGCACATATTTTATAAAATGTGAAATAATGAAAGTACGGGATATTGAAGGTGGTGTATTTGATGATATTGTAAAAAGTTTACTATAATAATAAAAAAAAAGAGATTGGATAGAGAAGGTTTTTGAAAAGTTGGTTGAAAATCTCGTAGAAGAAACGTAGGGGGTGATAAGCAGCTTCCATTGTAGATAAGAAATACGGTGCAGTTTGCTATAGGTTGCAGTATCCTTTAAATATCTGTGAAAAGAAAAACCAATACTGCGATAAGAAAACATAATAAAATGAAAAAGAAATAGTGGTTGTATGAAGTTTGTTTTAAAATTAATACAGTTTTGTTGAAATAACAATTTTAAAATTCGTATTTGCTTTATTTTTATTTTATTAAATTTCTCTCAAGTGTATATTAATTATTTTATATTTCTCTTAAAAATGTTATCGGAACTGAATCGGTACTTTCTTGTTTTATTCATGTGCTCTATATTTCAGTAAAATTTATTTGTCACAAGCATTCTGTGAACTATGACAAAGAAATAATATTAACTTTGAAGTGTTAAAAAGTTCTTCTGGCTACATTACCTTTTTTTAAATATGTCCTAGACTCAGTACTCACTCGTAAATGCCAAAACACGCAAAAAAAATGTATTTGGAAATTGTATTTTCAGTACTTTTAATACCTTTAAACATTTATTTCCACTGGTTTATACCTAAAACTGCTTTAGAGATGTTCGTGAAGTTTACTTTCTTATAAATATTCACTTATTTAATATTCCATTTATCCTTTATTACGTATTAATATTTTTTTTTAATTTCCTAGGTAAATTAATAATCGAGAAGTGTATAATAAAAAGCCTTCCTTTAGGAACTTTGCTTTCGTATGGTTATTTAATTCTTGGAAGGAAAAAAAGTTTTGTTACACTTATTCCTGTCAAAGCAAAATTGAATCATCAAAAATTCGCTTCTAACTTTTCTTTTTCTATTTAGCCTCCGGAACCACCGTAAGGTATTACTTCAGAGGATGATATGTATGAATGTAAATGAAGTGTAGTCTTGCACAATCTCAGATCGACCATTCCTAAGATGTGTGGTTAATTGAAACCCAACCACTAAAGAACAGCGGTATCAACGATCTAGAATTCAAATCCTCATAAAAGTAACCTTTAGTGCCTTTACTAGGATTTGAACCTTAGAACTCTCACTTAGAAATCAGCTGATTTCTCTTACCTGGGTAAAAATTTTCCAATCTTATAAAAGATTGTGGGCAGTAAGTAAGAACTATCCCTACTGTCAGTTCTGTGGGTGTAGTATGAACTATAACTCTAAAAACTCTAATGATGTGATATATTGAAGGTAGTAGAAGATGCGTCATGATTACGAGATTTCGTCCACTTCTTTTGGTGGAAAATGTTATTGTAATAAAAAAATTATTAGTTTTTAAATTATTTTTGGATTCTATCCTCAAAAAATGATTATAGAATTACTTTATAGAGTTTTGATTTTTGAAGAGATATTTTTTTCGATTGATCAATCGAGTGGAAAATAATATCGGTTGTCGGATGATAATGTTTCTTTTCCGGCGAATATAGCTAGAATAATTAAGTGGGAAAGTTTGATGATCATGTCAAAGATAAGGTATCTGGTTTTTTAAATCTTTACGATTTAGAGTTCAACTAATTTATGTAGATCAAAAAAACATACGTATGTATATATGCATAAGTATGTATGTACGTATGTGTTTGACTGCTTTTGGCTTTATATGTCAGGATTGATCGAAATGATTTTCTTTAAATTTGGCTAAAACATATATAGAACATTAAACGTATTCATTTTTTTTTCAAAATTCGTTTAGGTGGTGGGAGGTTCTGAAAAAAATCAAATTTGATGTTCTTCTGAGGAAAATCAAATGAATGATTTTTCTTAATTTTAGAAAAAAAATTATTAAAGCAAATATTTATTACTTAATTCATACATAAATAATCCAAAAAAAGAGATTTTCAAAAATCAACCTCGCCTCTCCAGATTGAAATTTTTTTGTTTATTTACTCTTTCTCGTTTCGGTAAATTTTTCAAAAAGATTTGAAAATTTTTAGTTCATATTTAGAATTATCAAAAAAAGTCTGCAGTTATTTTAGATTATAAACTACGGATTTAAATGCAAAAAACGTTTTTGAAAATTTTCATTTTCTTACTTTAGTCTTTACTGGAGTTTAGATTTAGATTACAAGCAAATTTTGTAAGCTTAAACTATATATGAATATTTTTAGAGAATCCTTTTTTTTATTTATTCCCCCCTCTTAAAATATACATATATTCTTCTTCTTCTTTTTTTTTCTTTTAGCTCTTGCTTTTTTAATTCTTATTATTAATAACCGGGAAAATCATGCAACATTCTGTTACCTTTTTATTAATTTTCTTTAAAAATTATAAGAAATCTTGTTATGTTAGCTCCCGGTATTACGGTTTAACATAATTAATTAAATTAACGCCGACGAAGTACAGCAAAGAAGGAAAAACTGTAAGGAAATGAACTGATCGAATATTTTATGTTAGGGAAAAAACCTTGAGATTTTTTTTATAAAGAAAAGTTTTAATGGAGAAGTAATGTTTTTTTGTTTGTGCCATACCATTACAACAAAAATATAATAATTTTGCTTTTAAATAGTAATATTTGCTTTGAGAAATTTTCCTCATCTGGTTCTTACGTAGACCCCTTCACGAATTTGTGGCCGATCGTAGTGGGCCGATTCATAAGCAGGGTTTATTGCCGCTTTGAATTATATATGCATAAGCTTTTTATGCATATTTTTATCCCCCTACTATATAAATATTGATTCTCTCTACGACATTGAAGTATCAGTCGCTCAAACTAAATATCATCTGTAATTTTAGTTGGGTATTTGAGCAACACACCTATATATAATAAATACCCTTTCAAACGAGCTATTGCCAAAATTTTGAGTTAAAACAAATTTAGTACAGAGATCATTTTTCTTAATGTGAAGGAATTCGTATTTCTGTTACTATGTTACTAGTAATATTAGCACCTCCTATTTTGGATGAGCCAGTAAGCAGACCACTTGTTTCAATGTTCACTGACTTGAAGATTGAGTTTGAATCCACTTTAAAATTGTTTGTCAATGGTTCAGCTATAAAAGCTGGAAAAAACGTTTTATTGAAACTGACCTTTCAAATTATTATTTGGATAATCTACAATAAATATTGTTATATTCAAATTTCATTTTTTGCTCAAGGATCTTTGCTTACACTGGCGTTTTTTTAAAAAAAATTAAAATAAAGAGTAGTGGATTATTTCTTCGTTTGTTTTCTTTTCTTATAGATTTTTTTTTTAATTTTAAAATAAAAATATCTTGAATCTCTGATTCAATTCCAGTTGTAATTAGTTTTCCGCGTAATTAGTCATGCTAAAGTCAATAACTCCTAACTTTCTTTCCTTTGTTAATTGAATAACGATAAGTACAAGTTTTAACTACTTTGCATTTTCTTCTTTCTGTTTTATTTTTTTGTTTTACTTCTTTTTGAATTACTAATTAGAATCTTTAATAATATGAACATTTTTTGATAACGTAAGATATATGAGATTTTATTTATTATTTTCACTCAACATAGGAGTTCGTAATAATATGATTTTGTAATGGAATATTCTATATATTTTATTTTGTAATTTTAATACTTCTTTCATTAAAAAATCTGATGTAAACATCACATAACTTCCTTATACTCTTATTAAATTACATATACACATTTTTTTAAAAATGAATAGTACATAAAAGTTTATTTCATTAATAATTGCTGGTATTTTTCCATTTTTTTTTTTTTTTATTGTTCTTATTGAATTATTATTTATTGTAATTTCTTTTTTACAATCAGAGGTTAATAATGTAATAAATGAAAATATTTAAATTAAAACAAAAACAAAGTAAAAAGAGGAGATGAAGTCGAATTCGAACCGATGTGCCTTCCCCTTGTTAGATCCAAATATTTCATTAATTAAAATGTTGTCTATAACGCTGAAACCAATGAAAATAAGTACCACTTATAAATACATCGTTAAAAGCTCTCAATAATGGCTTATTACTGCATTTACGAAAAAGTCCATTTTGCGCTTTTTTGGTTGCTCTTGGTCCAGTCGATTGTAATAAAAAAAAACGATGTACAGTTAGGTGTTACAAGAGTCCTAAATCCAAAATTTCAACATCTTATGGCTAATCGTCCTTGAGTTATGCGACATACATACAGTAAATACAGACGTCACGCCGAAAGTAGTCAAAATGGATTCAGGGATGGTGCAAATGGATATTTCCGTTGAAATCTGAAAATCGACATTTTTCGCGATCACAATACTTCATAAGCTTTTGATTCCAATCGACTGGATAAAAACAGTCCAAAAAAGCTCAAAATCAAAAAAAATTGGTTTTTAGACTTTTTTCTTAACTGCATTTAACTGAACTTTTCAACGATATATCATAAGTGGTACTTATTTTCATTAATTCCAGTGTTATAGCCAAATAAAATTTTAATTGATGAAATATTTGGCCGAGGGAAGGCACATCGGTTTGAATCAGACATCATTTCCTTCTTTTTTTTTAACTTTTTTTAAATTTAATATATTGATTTTTTTAATAATTATTAAACTCCGATTGTAAAAAGATTTTTACGATAAATAATAATTAAATAATAATAAAAAAAAAATATGAAAAAATATCTGAAGTTAATAATGAAATAAAATTTTATGTCCTTTGCATTTAAAAAAATGTGTATATGTAATTTAATAGGCGTACAAGGAAGTTATGTGGTGTCCACATCAGATTTTTACTATTTATAACCTAACACTAATCTACTCTAAAGTGAAACGCACGAAATAATGTTTACTTTCAATTATGTATTATTCAGTTATATATATTTTGTATTACTTTTATTATAGTTAACAAAAATATTTTCTTAAATGGGGAAAAAAATAGGGTGGAATGAAATGTTCTGAGCCTGAATAAGAAAACAACATTTTCCTTAGTAAATTGTGATTTTTTTTCAACATAATCACCATTAAGATCTACACACTTATCCCAGCGTTCCAAAAGAGTGGTTATGCCAGTTCGATGCGTCAATTTATCCAACTCCCTAAAATAACAACCTACGGCAGCAATATAACTTATTGGTAAAAAATGTCTTCCCTACAAGCCATTTTTGTTAGGTTAGGAAACAAATGATAGTCATTGGGAGCAAGATCAGTCTCATGAATCGTCACAATTCGACGTAAAACTTCCTTTGGATTGGGGCGAAACAGCTCGAGACAAACGGTTGAAATCTTTTTTCAGCACTGTTTTTGGTCAGGCGTGAGCAAATGCGGCAAATGTTCCTGAAAATTATGGCACATACGTTTTGTTAACATGCTTACAGATTCTACTAACTCGTTCACTATCAGTCGATCTGCCAAAACGATTTTATGCACTTTTCTATTTTCTGGCGTTGTCACTTCAGAAGGGCATCCATTTCGTGGTTAAACGCCAGCGTGTGGTTGACCCATTTTAATCTCTACGACCTGCTGGCCTTCGTGGCGCAAGTGGTAGCGTCTCTTCCTTTCAACCGGAGGTCCCGGGTTCGAATCCCGGCCAGGCATGGCATTTTTATACATGCTAAAAATCATTCATCTCATCCTCTGATGCAATACTTAACGGTGGACTTGGAGGTTAAACAAAAAAAAAAAATCTCGCGTTGGTCTAGTGGTGAACGCGTCTTCGCAAATCAGCTGATTTCGAAGTCAAATTCCAGTGTTCAAGTCCTGGTAAAGGCAGTAACTTTTTTACGGATTTGAATACTAAATCGTGGTTAACGGTGTTCTTTGGTGGTTGGGTTTCAATTAACCACACATCTCGGAAATGGTCGACCGGAGGCTATAATGACACTCATATATACTATCCCCTCATTATCCTCTGAAGTAATACTTGACGGTGATTCCAGGAGGCTAAACAGGATAAAAGGAATGTCTACGACCTAGCATATTATAGACCATGTTGTGTTTGATGAAGAAATTTCTTCCAATGTCGTATTAAGGTCTTCTTCATTTCCTCTGCACTTAAGCCTATAAGAAAAAAGTATTTAATCGCTGCACGAATTTCCAGTTTCAAAAAAAATACGTAATTCTCCACTTTGACGGACTGTAAATACTACACTAAGTGATGTAGTGACTTGAGACTCTTATAATAAACTAATGAAGAATGGAATCGGGCGACTCCATGGAGAAATTAAGTGTACTAACGCCATCTATGTGTGAGGCTCAGAACCTTTCACTCTATCCTGTTACTTGACGTGTATTATTTATTTATAGCTTTTCAGATCTATTATTTGAAAAGTAGAGAATAACTATTATTGTCTACTAAGTGGACGATAATTTTATCCTTGTACAGAAACAGCCTAAACAGTCGAGCATAATAACAAAAGCTGAGTATGCAATTAATAAGATGATTATTGAATTTTTTTGGAACGTTTTATACGGTGTAAAGTTGAGTTTGTTAAAAAGTATTAAGAGAGCTTTTTTTCTTTGTTTTTTGACTAAGGTTTTAGTAATGAAATGTTCAAGCTCATCGGAAAAAATGTAATGGAATAGTAATAGTATAATTTTTTAAATTTCAGTAATTAGGAAGTCTTTTCACAGTATCAACGCGAGTATAGTATGTGACATATATATTATATACATATTATTTTTTTTAAATTAATCATTAACATTTTCATCATTTCTCTGTAGTGTTTTTGCAGTGACAATTATACATCTCCGGCCTTTTTTTAACGTTATTATTTTATAACAGTAGCTGTTATGAAGAAGCAGTAATCTTCTCCGAAAGCTCTAATCAGAGATAACGGAAAAAGCAAACAAAGTTTTGAATAAATTATGAAATAATTGAAACATATAATGTACTTAAAATCAAAAAAATTAATACGGCAAAAGTGATTTACAGATGTAAAATATCTAAAAGTTAATAATAATTATATATTAATTGAATTGTGGTAAAATTTCTACGTTACCTTATTTTTTATTTATTTAATTTTTTAATTAACTAAAACCTATTATATTATTTTAATTAATTTAACTAGTTATTTGTTAATGTATAACCGTTTTTATTTTACTGCATAACTTTACAAACAATTTGGAAAATATTTCTATTTCAAAACTATTTTTATTTTATTTTTATTCTATCACTGATTTTCCGATTGAAGAAAAATCAGCGGGGAAAATGTTGCGTTTTGTAACATGTTGAAATTGAATAAAATTATTATCACATTTTATTTTATTTTTTTCCGTATCGCTTGCTATTGTTAAATTAATAATAAGAATTATAATAATAAATGAATCAACAAAAGAGCTTCTCTGTAAATTTTTTTATATTTCAATAAAAAAAAAAAAAGAATTTCTACGTTTGAAGCTTTTTAATGTTCCTGACAACTTGTCTTGCTGACCTCTTCATAAAACCCCCTGTTTTAATACTATTGTATATTTTATTTCTGAATTCTACATTCTTTGTTTGAAAGCAGTTTTAATGTATTTCAAAGATTATTTTTTCTATTTAGTAGTATCTTTTGTTGCATAAAAATGTTCTTTACGCGTTCATTTCAGTTCAAATTGTATTTTTTTTTTTTTTTTTTTTTTTAATTAAAGTTGTAAAGAAATATCATTGCCTAAATACAGTTCATTTTTCTGAAATGAACAAAAGGGCAATTTTTTTTTTTTTTTTTTTGCTGTGTAATCTATACCGTACGTAAAGCAGTACGTTTATTATGAATTTTCTTTCAGGTACTCTTTTTTAAATTTCACTGACATTTTAAATGTAGTTTTGTTTTAGTATGCGCGTAGATTATCATTTTTAATATCCATTTTTTTTTTTTGTTTTAGTAAAGGCATATTTCAAAACATAGAAATACTAGTTCGTCTATTTTTGGTTTATTGAAGTCCTTGTGCTGAGTTTTTTTTTTTATTTTTATCCATTTGATATGAGTTTATCTAGTACGTATTATTAATATTTCCATAGTTTTCTTGTAATTGAGAGAACTGCATGTATGTATTATATTGTCATAATTATTCTCTTTTGATAAATGTACCGATATTATGTTTAACATTCTACTTTTGCAATACATGAATATTTCGCAAAATTCAGTAACAGTCAATTATTTTAATAGACTTTAGATAACTACATATCACAAATTTCGTAGAAAGCTTTGTTCTCGTTGAATATGTTTACCATTTAAATACTTACGGTTCAATGGACTGAATCGTTAAGATATCAAAGAGCGCTTTATCAGTATGCACTTGAAGAGCTAAGTTGTACTGTAAAAAAGTATCTTTGTAATTGAACGTAATTAAAAAAGGAAAAATAATTTGCTGTGTTTAACAGTAATAGTTTCTTTCCGTTAAGAATTAAAAGGCGTAAAAAATAAATTAAATCATGTTGAAACATGATTTATGCACGTTATTGTAGTTTCAAACATGCTTTAATGTTTTTGTAATAATAAAACTAATTAAAATTTTTTCTATAAAATGTTTTTAGTATTTGTTTTGTAAAGTTTCTGTTTATAAATTTTTATAAAAGATATTTTTTCATTAAAATTAACAATTTTATTTTTTTATCAATTTACGACATCGTCAAAATCTATTCAATAATAACTTAATGAAAGAATATAGAAAAAATTTAATCTTTTTATTGGAAATTTCGTAAAATAAAACCATTCCGCGTGACGACTTGGCGCAACCATCGTACGAATTTTGAATTATTAATTTCATAGTCTGTCCTTTTATATAATTTCTTTTCATGTTCGACTGATAAATTTAATTAAAGCCAATTAAAACAAAATTACAATCAATACAAATAGTAGTTGCAACAATAGTAATGTGCTCCATTAATTAAAAAAATTATAAAATAAAAAAGCATAATTTTACTTATATTGTATAATCCATTAATTTAAAATTCAAGATTTGCTTACAAATTGTTTTGAATACGGATTTTTCATCGTATAGTTGAATTTCGGCAAAAAATATTTAGCTAATTTTATCGGCTTTTGTTTGTGTTTAACTGTTTGTTTGATCATTACAAATAGTGAACCAAATTTAACGAATAAACAAGAGACAAATACAGAATCAACGAAAAAGGTTGCTGCAATTTAAAAAATCGTATCTCAGAAACTACTAGAGATAATCAAACTAGAATTTTTTTTAAATTCACCAACTCAAAAAGTTTCTTTACAAACCTTAGAATGTTTCAAAATGAGCTCCGTTGGTCGCCCTGGATAATCGACTTCTTCCCAGGTCCGCTGGATCTCGCAGGCGTAACTGTGACAATAGCAGCGGTGATCCGCTGTGTTAAATGTTGTACATCCCTTTTCACAGTCCCTATAGAAAAAAGGGTTGGTGTGTCAAATCTGGGCTTCTCGGAGGCCAAAACGTAGGACGGGCGCTACCGAACCAACGAATAGGGAATCTTTCATTGAGAGCGCGTCGAACTCTGAAGCTAAAGTGTGGGGGCGCACCGTCTTGTTGAAACATTACAGCAACGTTATTTTCTCGTTCAATTTGGTCACCTTGCGGGAAAACGTACAGTTGTAGCATATCTAAATAAACATTCCCTGTAATATTAGGCTCATACGCTTAACGCATGTTGTGTGTTGTGCCGTTTGGGCATCGGCTCAAGGTCATGGCGAGTCTTGTCTGAAACCCTTGATAATATCCCGATTATTTTGCAGTTCCAATTAATCAGTTACATAAGAAGATATGATTTTTTTTATTGCTGCAACCTTTTTCGATGCCGTACACTAACAATTAAAAAATAGGACTGCCAAAAAAAAAAACATTCGTCTTTAATATAGGTTAATTACTAATATAGAATAATTAAAGAAAGAACGTGCAGGTGACAATTCTGTATTTAGTATAACATTTTTTCCTATTTAGCCGCCGGGAATCATCGTCAAGTATTACTTCAGAGGATGAATGAGGGGATAATATATATGAGTGTAAGTGAAGTGTAATCTTGTATAATCTCAGGTTGAACATTCCTAAGATGTGTGATTAATTGAAACCCAACCACCAAAGAACACCGATATCCACGATTTTGTATTCAAATCCGTATAAAATTAATTGCCTTTCTAGGATTTGAACTTGGAATTCAGGATTTGGAAATCAGGTGATTTCGAAGACGAGTTCACCACTAGACCAACCCGATAGGTTTTATCAACCTTTTTAATTTTATTTAAACACGCGCGCGCGCGTGTTTATTGTACATTTATGTAGCCTACGACACTCCTGGTAACGTAAAGATACCAACGCGGCGGGGTCATACATCTAAATCGGTGAAGCCGTTGAGCTGCTAAGGTAGAGCAAACACCCTAAACATATTACACTTCTTTTTGGGAAGTCGTGTAAATAGATTCATTTAATTCTAACTTTAAACTTACTAATTTTCAGGCCTGTCCCTTCTAGTCGAAATGTAGTCTTTTTTTACATTCCTTGATCGGATTATATAAATTTTAATGTCCACAAAATTTATAAGAAAATTTTTATTTTATTTCCAATCATGTTTTTCCTTTAAAAAAAAGTTTATTTGTGATTTATATGCTCTAGATCCATTAAAAAACTTCAAAGGAATAAGGTAAATAAATTTTTTTTAAATATTGAAAATTTATTAGAAGCATTTAACGGTTTCAATCAAAAGTGTAGAAAATCATCATGTTGTACAATAAAACGAGATATTTCATTGAGTATGGTTTCTGGCTTTTAATGGTGAATCCGTATGTCATCTATTGTTTAATAGATGAACGTTGAAAAACCTTAGCGGATTCACTTTTAAAACATCTAATACACTCGGGAGAAGTGTTCAATCGAATATTTTTTTGATCGACTATTAACAAACGCGGCACCCACTGAGAGAAAAGCTTTTCGAAAACAAAAAATCGTGTAAAATGTAATGGATACAGCCTATCGAGATGTTTGCAAAGTCAGGAATCTCTTGTACCTTTAGTAGACGATTATTTAAAACAGATTTGTGAATTTTTCTGATGATTTCGTAGATTGCAGCGATTTTCTGGCCCGCAGTGTACATCATCTTAAATGGATTTATGACCACTTTAACTTCACCAGCCTACTTTTTTACTGTAAAAAAACCAACGTATTCTTTAAAAGTGGAATCTACCTCCTTTTGTATGTCTGCCGAGGTTAAATCTTTTAAAACAGTTCGAACTTGAGATTTTATCAGTTTTTCAGAAAATTTCAAAATTTGTTTTCTTTACTCGATCGTCACAGCAAGTAACTAAATGCGCGCGTCTGAAACTTCGTAGCGTATCGTTTAAAGAATCATACTTGATAAATGATAAGTATCATTTTTTTTTTTTTGTCTTTAGTCATTTGACTGGTTTGATGCAGCTCTCCAAGATTCCCTATCTAGTGCTAGTCGTTTCATTTCAGTATACCCTCTACATCCTACATCTCTAACAATTTGTTTTACATATTCCAAACGTGGCCTGCCTACACAATTTTTCCCTTCTACCTGTCCTTCCAAAATTAAAGCGACTATTCCAGGGTGCCTTAGTATGTGGCCTATAAGTCTGTCTCTTCTTTTAACTATATTTTTCCAAATGCTTCTTTCTTCATCTATTTGCCGCAATACCTCCTCATTTGTCACTTTATCCACCCATCTGATTTTTAACATTCTCCTATAGCACCACATTTCAAAAGCTTCTAACCTTTTCTTCTCAGATACTCCGATTGTCCAAGTTTCACTTCCATATAAAGCGACACTCCAAACATACACTTTCAAAAATCTTTTCCTGACATTTAAATTAATTTTTGATGTAAACAAATTATATTTCTTACTGAAGGCTCGTTTAGCTTGTGCTATTCAGCATTTTATATCGCTCCTGCTTCGTCCATCTTTAGTAATTCTACTTCCCAAATAACAAAATTCTTCTACCTCCATAATCTTTTCTCCTCCTATTTTCACATTCAGTGGTCCATCTTTGTTATTTCTACTACATTTCATTACTTTTGTTTTGTTCTTGTTTATTTTCATGCGATAGTTCTTGCGTAGGACTTCATCTATGCCGTTCATTGTTTCTTCTAAATCCTTTTTATTCTCGGCTAGAATTACTATATCATCAGCAAATCGTAGCATCTTTATCTTTTCACCTTGTACTGTTACTCCGAATCTAAATTGTTCTTTAACATCATTAACTGCTAGTTCCATGTAAAGATTAAAAAGTAACGGAGATAGGGAACATCCTTGTCGGACTCCCTTTCTTATTATGGCTTCTTTCTTATGTTCTTCAATTGCTACTGTTGCTGTTTGGTTCCTGTACATGTTAGCAATTGTTCTTCTATCTCTGTATTTGAACCCTAATTTTTTTAAAATGCTGAACATTTTATTCCAGTCTACGTTATCGAATGCCTTTTCTAGGTCTATAAACGCCAAGTATGTTGGTTTGTTTTTCTTTAATCTTTTTCTACTATTAATCTGAGGCCTAAAATTGCTTCCCTTGTCCCTATACTTTTCCTGAAACCAAATTGGTCTTCTCCTAACACTTCCTCCACTCTCCTCTCAATTCTTCTGTATAGAATTCTAGTTAAGATTTTTGATGCATGACTAGTTAAACTAATTGTTCTGTATTCTTCACATTTATCTGCCCCTGATTTCTTTGGTATCATTACTATAACACTTTTTTTGAAGTCTGACGGAAATTCCCCTTTTTCATAAATATTACACACCAGTTTGTATAATCTATCAATCGCCTCCTCCCCTGCACTGCGCAGTAATTCTACAGGTATTCCGTCTATTCCAGGAGCCTTTCTGCCATTTAAATCTTTTAATGCTCTCTTAAATTCAGATCTCAGTATTGTTTCTCCCACTTCATCCTCCTCAACTTCCTCTTCTTCCTCTATAAAACCATTTTCTAATTCATTTCCTCCGTATAACTCTTCAATATATTCCACCCATCTATCGACTTTACCTTTCGTATTATATATAGGTGTACCATCTTTGTTTAACACATTATTAGATTTTAATTTATGTACCCCAAAATTTTCCTTAACTTTCCTGTATGCTCCGTCTATTTTACCAATGTTCATTTCTCTTTCCACTTCTGAACAGTTTTCTTTAATCCACTCTTCTTTCGCCAGTTTGTACTTCCTGTTTATAGCATTTCTTAATTGCCGATAGTTCCTTTTACTTTCTTCATCACTAGCATTCTTATATTTTCTACGTTCATCCATCAGCTGCAATATATCGTCTGAAACCCAAGGTTTTCTACCAGTTCTCTTTATTCCGCCTAAGTTTGCTTCTGCTGATTTAAGAATTTCCTTTTTAACATTCTCCCATTCTTCTTCTACATTTTCTACCTTATCTTTTTTACTCAGACCTCTTGCGATGTCCTCCTCAAAAATCTTCTTTACCTCCTCTTCCTCAAGCTTCTCTAAATTCCACCGATTCATCTGACACCCTTTCTTCAGGTTTTTAAACCCCAATCTACATTTCATTATCACCAAATTATGGTCGCTATCAATGTCTGCTCCAGGGTAAGTTTTGCAGTCCACGAGTTGATTTCTAAATCTTTGCTTAACCATGATGATAAGTATCATACTCATTTGGTAATACTTGCGCCATATCTGTATCAAGCCGATAACTATCTGAAAGACCCTGATGTAATTAAATTGTGTACTTGTACGATGCTAATTTATAACAATCAAAACAAATAAGTTCATATTAATGTTGTAATATTTTATAATATTTCTGTACTCGTCATTTTAATAGAACTAACATTGAAATCAAATTACTAAATCAGATCACATATAATTACATTACGGTCATGATTTATGTAATATTAATAATCAACACTATAATATTAATCATACTAAATTTTTATCAAAAATATGTATTTTATTAACGTTATGTTTACTGTTTCTTAATTTGATAATAGTCGTAAGAAAGAGAGATAGTAAGAGAGATAAAATAATAAAGTCTCAAAAATTATCCTAAGAGAAATTTGGGCTATAAGCGCTCAAACTACCAATTTTTTTTTTGATTAGGAAATATTCTTCAATTTTGTGTTCCACAATATGATAGTTATGACACCAAGGATTTTATGGTACATGATCTTTTCCAACAGTAGGAATGAACAGCATATTTTCTTTTTACACTTTTGTAAGAACTAATCAAATCACTCTTGTACAACGATAAAATAATTTACATACCTAGATTATTTGGTGGTTATATTATCATATGATATTAGACGCTAGTAAACTAATTTACCTTCAATATAAACGGTAATGCATAAAATGATGTTATATTATCAACTCTAATGGAAAGTACAATTAACAGCATAATTCTTTATATTTGGCAGTCTAATATTAACTGTGTAGTTTAATAATTATACCGAGTAGCAAACGAAATGATCCAACATTTGGTTTGGCAATAATTGTTTAGTTTAACAGAAGTAACAGTAGTTCATAAATATTAGTTTCTTCTATTTCCGAGTGCGCTGTTTGTATATCGTTCCAAGCGGCTGACAAAAGAAAGGCTGACTGTTGAACAGCGCGTAAAGACTGTGTTGTTTTTTAATGAAACTAAAAGTGTGGTGCTTACACAAAGACGGTTTCGTACATATTTTCAAATTCGGTGGTCGTTCTTATTTAAAACAATACGTAGAATTTACGAAAAATTTTATAGTGATGGTTCAATATTTGAGAGTAAGCGAAAACGGCCTGCCGATGTTCGTTCTCCACAGAATGTCGAAGCTGACAGAGCAGCGTTGCTGAGGATCCGGGCAAATCAACAAGAAAAGCAACAGTACAACTTCGGATTTCTAAGGGGCCTGTGCAGCAAATTTTAAAAACTGACTTAAATTTGTACCCGTACAAAATAACATTTTTGCCTAAATTAACGGTTGACAACTAACATCAAAAAATGGTATTCGCTGAACGAACTGTGAACGGAGACGTATTGTTGAACAGTGTTTTGTTGCTAGATGAGACACATTTTAACCTAGACGGGGTTGTTAATAAACAAAATGTGCGTTCCGAAAATCTACACGTGCTTCAAGAAAAGGTGCATCACGCTCCTAGAATTACAGTACGGGTCGCTATCTCAAGTCACGGGGTAGTAGGTCCATTTTTTTTTAACAGACCGTGAACGTTATCTAAACATACTGCGTGATAATTTTGCTCATTAGCTTCTTGCAAAAGGGTTTCAATTTCAAGACGAGTAGTTCAACGCAGGATGTAGCCAGATTATACACAGCTAATGTTGTTTTAGACTTTCTGAGTGAAACTTTTAACGCAAATGACATTTCAAACGTGTAGCAGAACAGATGATTATGGACTGAACTGGCCCCCGAACAGTCCTGATTTGAATCCGTGTGATTATTTTCCTTGGGGAAAATAATCTTTTCTAAAGGTTTTCTAAAGGAAAATATTTTCACCAAACATTCTTGTACAGTGATGGAAGTGCGACTGCTGATCATTGAGGCGTCTAACAAGATAACCGAGAATATGTGTCTTCGGGTTATTAACAATACAGGAGTTCGTGTTGAAGTTATGAAGATCATATCGAACTTGTAATAAGGAGAACATAATCTCCAGGTATATAGTAAACATGTTGTATTTTACTTTCAGTATTGTGATTCAAACAAATATTTTTTTAACAAAACCAAATGTTGGATAATTTCGTGCGCCACCCTGTATGTTACATTACAGTAATTTATTTGGAAAAATTAAGATATTTTACCAAATTAATTTATTTAGTTACATCTACTATTACATTTCTCTCATTATGTACCATCAAAATAGTTTTTATTGCATTAATCTTCCTTGATTATTTAATATTAACCCTAGATCATTAAAATTATATGGTAGAGTACTTCTTGAAAGACCAAAAGGAGCATTTAGGAGATTTACCTTGTTGATAAATTTAGTTTAACCTATGACAGTAGGATTTATGTTAGGATATAATCGTAGACGAATGCTTTTAACTCGCATTTAATATTATTTAAATCTATATTCATTAATTCAAATGAATTACTTAAACGAGAAATTTTGGGAAAGTGAAAAAGTAAACCACGTCAATAAGATATTTCTGGATCAATGGGTGTATAACGCAGTCAACAAATATATGCTAAAAAAATTACGTTTCTTACATCTTTAGCAAGGTGAAAGTTATCTTGCTTCGCACAGCAGTGTAGTTGTATTATTGTGATCTAATTATAACATAGACTAAACTGAGATAAGTAATCGGCCAGATTTCATGTAGGTAATAATAAATCCGTTAAATTATTTTACTAGTGGAAAGATTATTTAAGAGAGAGAGTACGTAAGGGAGGGGATATAGCGTACAGATTTTTTATTTTATAATTTCTAAAATTTTTGGTCTTATTCTAAATATATAATGAAAATTTTCTGATGAATTAGGATTGTGAGTTAATAAAATTACGCCAATATTCTTGAAAAGGTTTTATACCAATAACATTAAGTCTTCACTATTATACAGAAGCCATTTAGGGTGCATTTAATTTATCCAAGTGGATAAAAAGCCATTAATCAATAGCTTTTTTACTTTTTACGTTAACCGTTTGTTCCTCCTTACATATGACTAATACGTTTTTTTATTTATATTGATTTCATGAAAAACCTTCTATTTTTTTTCTTTTCATCAGTTTGTTGGAGTAATAGGTTTTTTTTATTGAAATCCATATATTTCTACGAAAGTTGTTTTAAAATTGATTAGTTTTAGTGATTTATGAATTTTCTTCAAGTTAAAATTTGTTTAATTTAATTTTTTTCTTAAAATATATTTAAATAACTTCTTTCGTCAAAATGAAAGTAAGGTCCCGTTGACTTTTATTTTGCAACGATGCAGCGAAGAATTTATTCAAGTTTAATGTAATTTTATTCTTTTTAATTTTTTGCCTTTATCTGTTAAGCAAGTTCTTCTAAACGAAGATGCAGAAGGTAGAAAAAATAATTGTTTCAATTCTAAATGACATTATGAGGAGAGAGTGTTCTCGCATATAAAGAGAAAAACGAAATTTTAATATTAAATACGATCAAAATAATATTACAAACTAAATTATCCTTGAAAAAGAAAAGGCTTTAATTTTATTGTTTTCTATCCCAATAGTTTAATTTACCTAATTTTTGACGTGTATTATTTTCTCAAAACAACTTATTATTTCTAATAATAATAATAATAATACAATTTATTCGAATTTATTTATTTTATTATTTTATTTCACTATTTATTGTGTTCTTAAATATTTTATTTGATTTTTCATTCTGTGTTTTTTTTCTCTTTACTGTATATTAGAGCTTATTAATAATGTTTAAATAATGTATCTTTATACGTTTCGTTGTTTTAAAGATATTAAATTAAATTTAAATAGAGCAGAATGGCGTCATATTATGTATCTGTGGACAGTTGAGATTTATTTCAACCCAACACCTGTTCCACCTCTGCTGTGTGTCACAAGGGAGTTCTTTATCCCATTATGTCGCACTCGCAAGAAAAATGAGTTGGACTTGATGAAGAAAAAGTATCCCTGAAACAGTCACTGGAAGAAGGGTCGGTAGAAAAAGAAAAAAAAAATGAGAAAAACGTAGAAATGGAAATACGGATGCTTCTGTACCTGTTATAACTTGAACTCCAGCTTTACTATTAATCTTTTTAAAGTAATATTTTGGAGTTTCTCTGAATAACGAATTATCCATTTACTTACAAATTACAGTAGTATTTGTTGAACTTAAGGAATAAATTTATATAAGTAACTTTTTAATTTTCATCTTAGCTTCTCAATTTATCTTCCATTTTTTTTTATTCTATTTTCTGCGTTCGTTTCATTCTTTCTTGAAATTTATAAGTATGAAAGTTTTTTTTATTTTAATAATCCCTTATTTGGATAATACATATACATTTGAATGTCCAAAAAATATTAAACAGGAAGTTTTCTGATCAATATTAGAAAACTTTTATCGATGTGAGAGGGAATGATTTAGAAAGAAATAAGAATAAATTGAGATTCCTCTTTATTAGCAATGATTACTTCTCTTAACAAGTAAAAATTAAAAATAATTTCCAAGTATTAATGCAAAAATACTGTGTAAATTAATTTTACTGTTTGACCATATATATATATATATATATATATATATGTTATTGAGAAAGACCAAAATTAGAGAATGTCACAGTTCTCCGGTGAATGTCGACACATACCAAATACGTCGGTGATAGACCGAAATAATTACCTATTCGGACCTTCGCCGTATATGTCGACAAACACAGATCAGCTCTGGTAGAAGTCGAAACAATTACTAGAATTAAAAAAAAAAATCACCCGATACCAATTTCTAAGGTAAACAGATTACGAGAAGCTCTCTGAAAAGCAAGGAAGATTCAATTTTAGATAAACGTAACAACCTAAGCTCTCTTCGCTCGCTAACCTAGTCTAATTAATGTTAAATATACAAATTATATTTGTCATTCTCCAACATTGGTGGCGATTAATCAAATTCAGTGCATTCAGCATGCCTTAATTGTGAAAGTTGAATAAAAATATTTTTATAAAAAAATTGAACAAAGGGCAAATCATCTGACCGTTTATTATTATCGTTCATCGTTAACATAAACTGTATATCCTGATTAGTCCTTTCAATTTATAAAGTGCTGTGAATTTATCTTACAGATAATTGGGTGATTTTTTTTTTTAATTTGTCAGAAATCAGTCTTTCAAAGTAGCATATATATATATATATATATATATATAAAGAAGAATGTTAGTGTGTTCGTTTTTTCTTTTATATAGATCTACAGTAGGTCTTATTCCGATCGTAATGAAATTTTTCCACATTCCTCTTGTTTGGAAAACAAGAAAAAATGTTTATCTACATTATTTTGAAAAATGATCCCCACCCTGCTTTTCAACGCCTTAAGCAAAATTTTATCAATTTTATGTGAAAAGTTTAAGTTTCTTTATTTGTGAGTATTGTTGCACCAATTTCGATGATTATTATTTTTTTCTTCCTCTTTTTTTATATAAAAAAATTTTTATAGCCTTAAATTTTATATATATATGGAAAGAGGGGGAGCGATGATTGTGTTAAAACTTTTTTCCCTTAAATGTAATCTTACTTGAATAGGATTATAGTAATATTTCCGAATAAAATTCAAGATAGAATTTTTCATGTACGGAATTTTTTTATTAAACACTAAATGTTAAATTATCTTCTTTACTCTTAAGAATAATTTTATAATGAAACTATTTTATTTTTTTACTTCTTTGTACGAAGTAAAGGAAGTATTGTTATCGCGAAAAGTTTCGGTTTTCAGATTTCAACGAAAATATCCAATTTGACCATTCCTGAATCCATTTTGACTAGTTTCAGCATGACGTCTGTATGTAAGAACGTACGTATGTGTGTATCTAGGATACTCAAAAAGTCGAGTTTGGATACTCATACTGTGAGGACGTCTTATTATTGCTCCGCGTTTTGTCGCTTTTTTGATAGGTTTTTTCGGTATTTTCATTGATTTGTTAATTGGATGTTAGTGTTATGGTTAATGGACTAGATCTGAAAATTTCAAGAGTTTTGGACACGGAATTACTTTTTTATTAGTGTTTTTTAGTTTTCAAACTATTCAGTGAATTTTCAGTGAATTAAAATAGCTATAATTTACATTTTATAAGGTGTTGAAGTGATTTAAGTTATCAATAGTGAAGAAGTATAAACTGAGTTTACAAACAATTCAGAAGAGTGAGTAGAAGATACTTTTTTAGAGTGTTTCATTATATACTATTGAGGTTATAATAGTTTAATATTATAATATATCTTAGCGAAATTTTTCTAAGTTAATACACAGGCTCATACAGGCGTGTTTATTGTAGTAGAGAAGGACTTGTAATTATTCTCTCGTATTACCGTCGTACTAGTAGAGATTTTTTCTAAGTCCTCAGAGCTGTTTTAATAGGGAATTACATTTCTACTAATATCTCGAGAACTACCCACTCGATTTCCTTCCTACCTGGACATAAATTCGTCCCAAAACCTTCCCTAAACCCCTACCCCCACGACCCCCCCCCCAAGTTTTTGACCTCATTTTCGGTCACATACATTTTTCTTACCCCCTCAACCCCCCAAATTTTTTTTTGGGGCCCCTCCCCCGAGTGGGTATTCGTAGAACTTGGGTCCTTGGGACCCCCTGAGTACAGTACTATATCATGCGAAGACGTGGTTCACTCCCTATGGATGGGACATCCGCCCAAAGTAGCAGCATCATGACAAAATCGGCGACGGTCAAGAAAACTGATCTAAAAGGGAAGAAGAGGCTCCGTCAAGGATCTTCCGAGGAGGAAGAAAAGGCACCTTATACAGTGAGCAGTCTAGCATACCAATTGGGTCTGATACTGATATCGTTGAAACAGCATTTAGGCCCAGGTTTGAATAAGTACATTGCGACCCATGAACAGGATCTAAGGCGAGTATACGAGGGACTGAATGCGCTTTCCGAGCTGTCCTCTCCAGACACAAAGACTTCCCAAGCTACCCAAACTGACCCTATTGCGGGTGACCCCCCCCCCCCCCCCCCGAGATTCTCATCAGTACAAATAGAGCAAATCGTCAACAGGACTGCAAGTAGACTGTCTGATAGACATCAACAATCACCTGAGGCTTTATCTAATATAATAAAACAGGAAATGTACAGAATGGCAGCTAACAATACAAGGAGGCGCTCCGTATATTGGTGGACTGCTGAAATTGAAGCAATGAGACAAGAGCTCCAGTCCCTTAGGAGAAGGAAACAACGTATTCTTAGAAATAACAGAGAAGGGTACCTTCTTGCCTAATAGCCAATAGATACCTCGAGGCAAGAAGAATGCTCAATAAGGCTATTAAGAGTATAAAAAGGATTGCTGGATCAGGCTCTGCGAAGTGCTTGACAGCAATCCCTGGAGCCAGGCATATCGTATAAAAGTTCGGCATACCGAACTTTTTGTGACCAAAAAGTTCGGGAGATGTATGCCTATCCTCAATAAGACCAGTGTTGCAAGGGAGGTAGCCAGGTTGTTCCCGCATACAGTGCCTGATATCGTGAGATCCACACCTTGCGACAATAGAAGATTCACCATGGAAGAGCTACAACTTGCGGCGAGGAGTTTGGCAACCAAAAAGAGCCCTGGCCCGGACAAGATTCCCGCGGCAGTGATCAAGGGGCTGGTTCAGAAGGCTCCCTGGGAGATGCTCGAGATTGCCAGCCATGGCATGGAGAACGGAGACTTCCCCGACTACTGGAAGGAGGCCAGAGTGGTATTCCTACCTAAAGGCACCTCTTCGGAGGAAGATATAACCTATAGACTCCTGAGCCTCCTTAACATGATGGGGAAGCTAGTAGAAAAGATGTTGGCTCGCCGCATCATCAAACAACTAGAAGAGGGAGCCGGAATCAGTCCTAACCAGTACGGGTTTATGCGGGGGCGATCCACCGTGCAGGCTATCTGCCGAATTTCGGGATGGGCCGACGAGGTGAAGAGAGGCACTTGGCGAACCAGGAGAATTCCATTGATGCTGTCACTAGACATAAAAAACGCGTTCGGGGCTATTGGTTGGGGTCACATTGATGACGCAATTGCGGCTAGGGGCCTCAGCCCGTACCTGCGTAGGCAAATTGAATGTTACTTGTCCAACAGAGGATGTCTGGTGGAAGCACAGGAAGAAACAGTACATTTTCAAATGCACGGTGGAGTTCCGCAGGGCTCTGTTCTGGGGCCGTTGTTGTGGCTGGTGATTATAAATGAACTCCTCCAGAAGGAGTTTCCTGTCGGCGTCCAGGTCCTGGCTTATGCAGATGACCTTGCAGTCCTCGTAGAGGGAAGAACGGTCTTGGAGGTGCGGGAGAGGGTGTATGCGGCCATCGACACTATACAGGAGTGGTTGAGGTCCAGGGGTCTGCAACTGTCTACGGAAAAATGCCGGTGTATTGCCTTTACGGGTAGAAGAGTGCTAGAACCGTTCAATATTTCCATCAACGGTCATGCTATAGAAGAAGCGAATAACATCAAGTACTTAGGAGTTATCCTCCAGAAAAACGGTAGACACCGAGCACATAGTCAATGTATGCAACAAGGCAGAAAGGATGATAAAAAGTCTAAACATCATTATGTCATCGCAGAATACCCCTCGGGCCTCAAAGCGCCGTTTACTGGCGACCACCGTCGTGTCTTCGCTTATGTATGCCATTCCGGCCTGGTGGCGCTCTATCGCCATCAGGCGCAACAAAGAGAGACTGGCGAGGACGCACAGGTGTGTGCTCCTAGGTGTTGTGTCCGCATACATGACAGTGTCCCTGTGCGTGTTATCGGGTACACCTCCTATTGACCTAATCGCAAAAAAGAGGGTGGAGAGGGCACAAGGCAAGCCAGAACAAGAGGTCAGGGATGCCGTTTATAATATCTGGCAGGAAAGATGGTCGCAGGAAGCTGTGGGTCGATGGACGAGAACCCTCATCCCCAACATCAAACCATGGTTGTCGAGAAGATTTGGTGAGGTTGATCATCACCTATCGCAGTTTTTTACAGGACATGGTTCCTTCAATAACTACCTGCACAAAATAGGCAAGAGAGAAGAGCCAATTTGCAACTACTGCAACGAGATAGATGATGCTGAGCACACCTTTTTTGAGTGCAATAGGTGGGACACACTTAGACATAGTAAGGCACTCACAGGTATAACTCCAGAGACAACAATAGACTACATGCTAAGAAGCGAGTCAAACTGGAATAATTTTGCTAGTTTTGTTAGACAAGTTGTTCTACAGAAATACTCCGATGAGAGAAGACAAGGTGTTGGCTAGAATAGGACTGGGTGGACAGCCTTGCTGGTGAGGTCCAGCATGCTGCGGTGTGTTGGCACTGATGAGCCACCAAGGACTCCACGGGTAACAGTCAGGCAACAGCACACTGAATACTGAAGGGACCCGAGGCGAACTGGATCTGGTGTGGTGTAATCATGTGAAATATTAATATTGCCCGTTTGGGTCCCCAAGGGGGCAATATTGATAAAGAACTCTCAAAAGAGCTAACCGGTAGGCCGACCTGCCTTGCCGGTATATAGCCGGTAGATGGGGAGGCCTATTTGAGTTTAAAGACACTCCCCTGGGTGGCGTAATACCAACAAGTCGGTCCAGCCCAGGGGAGCTGAGAGAAAAAAAAAAGAAAAAAAAAGGATACTCAAAAGCGATTTTCCGTAGAATATTGAAATTTTGGATTTAGGACTGTTTTAACATCTAGTTGTGCACCTCCCCGTTTGATTTCGGTCGACTAGACCAAAAGTGTCCAAAAAAGCCCAAAATCCAAAACATTAAGATTTTTAATTTTTTCTTAACTGCAGTAAGTCCTTATTTAGAGATTTTAAACGATATATCAGTAGTAGTTATTTTCATCGGTTCCAGAGTTATAGCCAAATGAAATTTTAATTAATGAAATATTTGGATCTTACAACGCGAAGGCTCATCGGTTCGAATCCGACTTCATCTCATTTTTTTTAACTTTTTTTTTAAATTTAAATATATTGATTTATTAATAATTATTAACCTCTCATTGTAAAAACAGGTTTACGATGAATAATAATAAATTTAAAAAAATTAAAATATATCAGAAAGTTATTATTAATGAAATAAAATTTTATGTACTTTTCATTTAAAAAAAAAAGTGTATATGTAATTTAATAGGCGTAGAAGGAAGTCTTGTGGTGTCCACATCAGATTTTTTTTTACATTAACTAATGTACAAATGTAGTGTACTATATAGCCTGCAAAATTAATTCAAGTTATATTTTTGTATATACGCGTAACGACACTCAAAAGTCGACTCGCTTATTACTTTGCAAGCCGAACTGGCAAGCGAAAATGTGTTGTACACTTCAGCACTCATCGTGCTCAACCGTATGCTAAACTTGCTTATGCTTTATGTCATGCATAAATTCAATTTATTCACGGAGTTATTTATTTTAACTCCTGCTTTGAGTAATCCGTTGCACAAAATTAATGATAAAAATAATAAACTTTACATTTTTTAATGCAGAAAAGGGACTCATTAATATATTTACATTCAATATCGACTTTAAATGAAAAAGACTCCGACAGACAATGGTAAGAAATTACATAATTTACTTCGACCTGTGTGTTCTTATTCGTGTAGATCTATATTACTTCAGATTGTACATTTTTACCATTATTTTCTGGATCCCTGAATGTGGACCTTTTAAAATGTTATGTTCCATTTAAATTATATGACACCCTTTGAACAGATTTTTAAGAAAAATGCGATTTTTTTGGATTGAAAGAAATTCATTAGTGAGATTCTCTATTCTAAAATATTCTGTTTTCTACGTTGTTTTGTTTAAGTAAAATTTGATCAGTAAAAATAAAAAAATCATGGAGCAGGAAAATCAAGAAGGTTAAGTTAAAATCGCTTGATATTAATATTTAATAGCACGTCTATGAAGGATGTAGTGGTTACATTACTCTACAAACCCACCCTTTTAGTTTATGTCATAGTAAGAATAGTGGATTAAAATGTAATTGCATTAGTGAAAGTCAAATATTTAATTCATTAGAAATAGAGCTAATTACGATTAAATATTTCGCATCGTTAAACTTTATTACAATTCCATTATAAATGTACCTACCGGCTACACAAATTAATTATTAAACAGTTAAAATGTGTTTGAATAATTTACGCACTAAATATTAGTATTAAATTAAATAATCTCTTCTTTTAGTTTTTCAATTTGTAAGTAATCTTCATCGTTGTTATTATTACGTGGCATTCAGAGAAATATGTTTTACGTAAAAATTCTACATCCTTTTTTTTGTTGTTAATATTTTATTAAACATTTTCAAGCTAGGTTATTAGGTTTTGTATCTCATAGATAACAGTTGAATCTTAAATTAATTTACAGAATCAGGATTCAAAGGTTAGTTTATATGACTGTAGTTTATAGGATTAAATAAGTAAAAAAGATAATAGCTTTCAATAGAAATAAATATTTAAGGATAATAATTTGAAAATGTTTAGAGGAAATAACTGCAGTGTCTACAACGAAAGATGGCATCTGCCTTTCAAGTCATATCATTAATGAAAAATCACAAAAAATTGGACCTACGGCTCATTTAATAGGTCCTTTTTCAGGTTTATTTTCAGATATTAATAAATAACTAAAAATATCGGTTTTTTTTAAATTATTTTTTGGTGGAATTGGTTGTCTCGTATAAATATAATTTTTGTTGGCCGATATTTCAGTTCTATTTTGGTAGGAGTTTCTGAACTTTAAGAGATGTATCTATAACATATATATTGAAAAATATATAACTGTATGATATAACTAACATTTCAATTCTTTCAGAAAAGAATGTTTAAATGTTGCTTTAAAAATTACAAATAGTTTATGAAAGATCATACAACATTACCAATTAAAAAAACGTAATAATCTGTGAACATTGTAAACTAGTTTATGCAATCCAAACTTTAGTATCCTATGAAGTATGCTTATTCAACCAAAGATAAAAATAATACATACAAGTTCAACGCTCAGTTACAGTGGATAAAAATTCACTACAAAGCTACTTTAATTAAATTCAATTGTTTTTTCTCGCATAAAATTTGTTCAGTTCTAATTGAAAAGTGGATGTAAATAGACTTTCTCGAGAAAGTTGAGTGGTAAAGTACTCTTACTTTTGTCAGTAACACTTTTGGATAACACATTTAAAGTTGTAAAATTAGTTTTCTTGTTGTCTAATGTTAAAATCGATTTAAAACTCGTGTTACCACATCTGGTTCTATCTCTTATTAATAATCAGGAACTAATTCATCGATAATTTTTTTTTTAACGTTGTGTAAAGTTTACTGATACAAATCATACGTACGTATATATTTATAGGAAGAAATATCAAATTCTTACAGCGATTCCAGAATAAACTATCGAGAAATATAACAGAAGCGCCTTGATTTACCTAAATACATGATTATCTGTAATTGCCAACTGTTCGAGAGGAGATACATTTTTCTGTACAAATACAAAATGAGACCGAACAAACATTGGCTAGCGATTAACCTCCTGGGTAACAGCGAGGACGTTAGGCGTCTAAAGCGACTGGATATATCGGTAAGTTCTCCCATATTTGAAGTGAATCAGCTATTCTAGGGTGCTGTATACATATGCAGTTCTTAGAGGGATTTCAATGGATACCCTCTCTGCATGATGTTTTTTTTGTATTCAAATTTACTTTTGGTTCCGTTAAAGTGGAATCAATTGTAAATTAAACACTGCGTCGGTTAATTACTATTATTAATTCATTATTAAAAAATAAATAAATTTAAGTTTTGTGCGAATTAAAGAATCAGCATTACAAAAATCCAAGATTTTATCGAAAGGTTTACAAATTAAAAAATAGGTACTGTGGTAATTATTTTTTCACGTATTAGTACAATACGTTTTTTCACGTATTAGTACGGCAGCTGATTTCTGCAGGTATCTGTTTTTTAATGAAATTTAATGAAACTCGATTTAAATGAGTGATTAGTGATAATACATTATTGCCGGGTTGCCTAGTAAAAATTAGCCGCAATTACCTTTAATTAAATATATTGTAATTAACGAATTGTAACTGTATATGTATATATGTTTTTCTTTTAAGTGAATTAAACGTGATTTGAAAGAAAAATGTGAAGGTAAAAAAAAAATAGAAATGGTTGCCAGCTCTCATTCAGCCGCAACCTCCAAGTTGTCAGGTTTAAACAGGTATGTTATTGTTAATTATTTACGCTCATCATGTTTTTCAAAAAAAAAATTGAAGTTTAATTTTTTTCTGTACACGATAAACACATGGTTGCCTGTAAAAAAAAAATGGCCGCAAGTAGTGTGGTTGCCATTATTTGAACTAATTACTTTCAGTCTGGTTGAGTGAGAAGGAACGCGCACGCTGATCCATGTTGTAAACAAGAACGCAGCGCGACTATCGTGTATAAAAGAAATTAAACTTCAGTTTTTTTGAAAAACAGGATGAGCGTAAATAATTAACAATAACATACTATTTACACCTGGCAACTTGGAAATTGCGGCTGACTGAGAGCTGGCAACCATTTTGTTTTTACATTATTCGCATCATTTTCTTTCAAATGACGTTCACTTAAAACAATATATAATTTCAATTCGTTAAAATAAATTAATTACAACATATTTAATTAAAGGTAATTGCGGTTAATTTTTGCTAGGCAGCCCGGCAGTAATGGATTAAATTACCATTAATCACTCATTTAAATCGAGTTTCATTCAAATGACAACCTGCAGAAATCAGCTGCCGGATCTTAGAGTGCATCTATTAGATATATTTCCCTGTTTCAAAAAAATGGAGTAGTCGTGCAGTTATAAAGGAGAGATACATTATAATACACGAACAGTTTTATCTTAAATTTAAGATTGTAAGTAAAAACAAGGAAGTTAAGAAGATTTAATGATCGAACGAAAAAAAAAAGTATGAAAATTACTGCTTCGTATATATGCACAGCGTAAAAGAAAATTTGTATGAATGTCTTAATAAAAAAAATAATTTGTTCTGGAGAAAATCTGAACGGTTCTTATAATTTTTTTCGACTTGATATGTATAGAGTAATCATGCTAACCTCACTCTTGTTCTATTTACCCTCTAGAACCAACCCTCTAGTAAGGTATTACTTCAGAGGATTAATGAGGATGATATGTATGAATGTGAATGTAGTGTTGTACAGTCTCAGATCGACCACTTCTTAGAAGTGTAATTAATTGAAACCTAACCACCAAACAACACCGGTATCCACGATCTAGTATTCAAATCTGTATAAAAGTAACCACCGTTACTAGGATTTGAACCTTAGAACTCTCGACTTCGATATCAGCTGATTTGCGATGACGAGTTCACCACTAGACCAGCCCGGTGAACTAATCATGACTATATTTCATCTATAATGATAATCGTACGAATTGACTTAATTTTATTTTTTCATAAATTTCCTATATAATATAATCTAATCTTTATATGAAACGTTCGAAGGTTTTTAAATAAACATAGAAATATGACTTGCATGTAAGACGTTAATTGTAACATGTTATTTGTAAAATTGTAAATGAGAAAATCGAATTAAAATACACAATCCGTTAAAAGAAAAAGAAAATAAAAGATTTATGAACACATCAAATTTGATAAATACAACATACTAGACCAACAAGTACATTACAGGTAAATTATATTAAAATTTAATCACGTAGTAGATGGTTTTTCCTCCGTCCCCTTTAACACGAACTAAATTAACAACACAGCCACCTGGAAAAGCGTTTTGGAAGTGGCTGAGATATACTATAGGAGAAACTTTTAGAATCATAATGCCATGTATTGTGTTATTTTATAAAAGTATTATAATAAAAGTTAATTTTTTTTTAATATTTAACTTCAGGTTTCCAGAAAATTAAAAAAGTATTAAATATTTTTTAAAAATCACCTATAAAGAATAATTTTTACGTTCTTGTACGAAGTAAAGATCACATTAGGATCGCGAAAAATTTGGGTTTTCAGATTACAACGGAAATCTCCATTTTGACCATCCCTAAATTCATTTTGTCTAGTTTCGGCGTGACGTCTGTACTTACGTATGTATCTCTCATAACTCAAAATCGATTACACGTAGGATGGTGAAATTTTGGATTTAGAACTGTTGTAACATCTAGTTGTGCACCTCCTCTTTGGATTGCAAGCGACTGAACCAAAAGTGTCCAAAAAAGCGCAAAATCAAAAAAAGATTTGGAGTTTGAACTTTTTCTTAATTGCAGTAATAAGTCGTCATTGAAAGATTTTCAAGGATATATAATTTTTTTAAATATAAATATATTGATTTATTAATAATTATTAACCTCTGATTGTAAAAAAAAAATTACGATAAATAATAATTCAATAACAATAAAAGAAAAATATGAAAAATTATAAAAGTAATTAAAAGTAATAAGAAAGGGAGTCCGACAAGGACTCCGTTACTTTTTAATCTTTACATGGAACTAACAGTTAATGATGTTAAAGAACAATTTAGATTCGGAGTAACAGTACAAGGTGAAAAGATAAAGATGCTACGATTTGCTGATGATATAGTAATTCTAGCCGAGAGTAAAAAGGATTTAGAAGAAACAATGAACGACGTAGATGAAGTCCTACGCAAGAACTATCGCATGAAAATAAACAAGAACAAAACAAAAGTAATGAAATGTAGTAGAAATAACAAAGATGGACCACTGAATGTGAAAATAGGAGGAGGAAAGATTATGGAGGTAGAAGAATTTTGTTATTTGGGAAGTAGAATTACTAAAGATGGACGAAGCAGGAGCGATATGAAATACCGAATAGCACAAGCGAAACGAGCCTTCAGTAAGAAATATAATTTATTTACATCAAAAATTAATTTAAATGTCAGGAAAAGATTTTTGAAAGTGTATGTTTGGAGTGTCACTTTATATGGAAGTGAAACTTGGACGATCGGAGTATCTGAGAAGAAAAGATTAGAAGCTTTTGAAATGCGGTGCTATAGGAGAATGTTAAAAATCATAAAGGTGGATAAAGTGACAATTGAAGAGGTATTGCGGCAAATAGATGAAGAAAGAAGCATTTGGAAAAATATAGTTAAAAGAAGAGACAGACATATAGGCCACATACTAAGGCATCCTGGAATAGTCGCTTTAATATTGGAAGTACAGGTAGAAGGAAAAAATTGTGTAGGCAGGCCACGTTTGGAATATGTAAAACAAATTGTTAGGGATGTAGGATGTAGAGGGTATGCTGAAATGAAACTACTAGCACTAGATAAGGAATCTTGGAGGTCTGCATCAAACCAGTCAAATGACTGAAGACAAAAAAAAAAGTAATTAATGAAATAAAATTTTATGTACGTTTCAATTTAAAAAGTGTTAATGTAATTTAATAGGCGTACAAGGAAGTCATGTGGTGTCCACATCAGATTTTTGTTTTACTCTAAAAATAATTTTTTATAATAAATAGTATAAAAAATTATTTTTACCTCACGACATTAGTTGTGTTATAGTCTTTCCATTTATACATAATTTCACTGTAAATATGTATTTTATTATTTCTTTTATCTAGATATTAAAGTAGTTCACGTACCCTGAAAAATAGGGTGTAATATACGTGTGTGTAATATTACACAAAAAAAAATATCTAACCTAAAAGCAGTTAGGTGTGTTATAAAAAGAGTAGAACTTAGTAGTAGTGGTAATATGAGCAGTGGGAGTGAAAATCATCCTGTGTGAGTGGAAAGACAGCTCTCTTTTAAAAGCACCCGGTCCGCCTCGGGGCTGCGGAATGTAAAAATAACTCAGCCAACAAACAGATGAATTTCCAGCGATCCGAAAAGAAAATGAAACAGTGTACAAAGAAAATTAATCGAATAAAAAGAACAGATGGTGGTGGGGTATGGTGATGATAGAATAGCCTTAGGTGTTATGGTATACCGAAATTATTATCATACTGTAGTGAGGAGTTTTTCAATAAATTTTTTTATGGCTGTTTCTTTGAAATGTACTTTTTTATTACTAAATAATTTGTGTGAGTTCCTCATGAAGTTTTTTTTTGTTACAATTACGTTTATTTAATAAAATATAAATATTACTTTCTTTTTACTTTAAATTCTATAAAAATGAATACCTTGATTAAATAAGTAGGCCTTTATTCAACTGTTTGTTGTATTATTAAATTTCTTTTTATAATTTTGTATTTTTTTATTAAATATTCTTTAGGCGATGAGCCTAAAGAGGTTATTTTATAAAATAAATAACGAGAAAAATTTCTGTAATTTATTTTAAGTAACGTAAAGCGTTTACGTTTTAATCCTTACTATATATAAGAAAATGTTTTTATTACTATCATCTTCATAAGGTCGATTTACATAAATCAACCATGGTTACACTATTTCGTATAAGAATACGAAAACTTGTGACTTGTAGAAGAAAATTTTATGTTGATGTATTGATGTCGTTTTAATTACAATAGTCTAAAAATTAGGAAAACAATTTCCAGAAGAAACAAATTAATTTTATTTATTTATTTTTATTTTTTTGTGCGCTGTCAGTTTTCCCCATTCCTCATCATGATTCTGTTGTACCCTTCAAAAATAGCAAAATAATATGACATTTTCAAAGTGACGAAGTTTATAGGTATAAAAATAAATTTTGTAATTTGTTATTTTGTATATATATATAGTACAGGACCAGGGAAACGGATTTCATTCAATTAAGAAGAAAGAAAGGGAGAATAATAATGAAAAGAAGAATCCAGAGGGAACTAAAATGGATCCTTTTTTCAGAGTAACAGGTCCGTTTTACAATCTGTTCTTTGTAATACTGACAATGGCACCTTCAAAGCTGTTGTTCGACCAGAAGGTTTACCGGACTGGAATAAGAATTTATAAAAAAAACGTAAGGGCGCAAATGATGAAAATTATTACGCTTCAACAATTAAAGGGATGAAGCGGCTACTGGTCTGCAGTCCTGTGGATATAAATACGACCAGGGACCAGCTGAGAGGGTCAGTAGTTCTGCGAGGCCATGTTCGACGTAGTCGTTACAACAAGCGATAACAGATTACTTTCGTAAGCTCAAGTCCGACGCGGTTGAGGTGACGGCGATATCAGTAAACATGTAACAACTATTGAAGAGTTCGTCACGAGTATTCCAGTATAGACAGTAGGTGAATACAAGGAGTTATTCAGTGAGTTATTGGTAAATAGTCAAAGAGACAGAATATTATATTCATTCATAAAATGTAGGGTAGTTGTATTGTTAACAGCAAAGGTAGCAGGCCTTCGTGGCGCGAGTGGTAGCGTCTCGGCCTTTCATACGGAGGTCCTGGGTTCGAATCCCGGTCATGCTTGGCATTTTCACACACGCTTCAAATCATTCATCTCCTCCTCTGAAGAATGCCTAACGGTGGATCAGAGGTAAAAAAACAACAGTAAAGCTAATAGTATTTGTAGAATTGAATTGTATGAATTAGAGTTTTCTAGTGTTACGCATATCTTGTGAATACAATATTAGTTTCTAGCCTATAACTTTTTTTTAGTAAATTGGACTGTACTCTGGTATTTGTAATTTAACTTTCATTAAATAAATCTTATATTTTCATTTATCTTACTATTCTGTGTGTAATATATAAGTATTTTTATTATTATGACTATTATTGTAATTATTATTTTTATTTTGTTTTCTGTCTAGAGTAATAAATTGTATTTATAAGAAAGGTTTAGTTTGTTGGTCTCTCAATATCCTGGTCGATCTGCGAACACGAGACAATACTCATATTTTATTTTATTTTGTTTTTTAATTTTTGATAACTGCAGTAAGTTTATAAATTACTTCTTATGTGTTCGATTGAATCCTCTCTGGGAACTTTGAGAAGCAGTAGTCACTAATCATCGGTTCGTCCCATCTACCTTGGTATCGCTGCTCCATTTGCAATTTATTCTGGTGGAAGCGTTCTCCCTGTTCATCAATCACAGCACTAAAATTACGTGGGGAAAATGTCAACATTGGAATGCAGAAAAAATGAATTTTTAATGATATCCGACAGCCTAAATTTTTATACTTCGAAATAAGATTTTGTACTAAAAGATTTTCTGCTTTGTTATTTCCAAGAAAACCACAAACTACATCCGTAAAGGATTCCCATACCTCTAGCTGTACGTTATTAAAATTTATTTCAAAATTTTCATCATTGAATGATTTTCTAATTTGATGTCCAAAGAATATTCTTTCTTTTAATTTGTGCTTTACTTTGCTTAGGAAATACTTGTCTTAAATATTTAAATTCTCCTTTTTTATTCAGTGCTTCAACAAAATTCTTTATCGACCCCAATTTTATATGTAAAGGTGGCAAAATAACATGCTGAGGATTGACTAAAGAAACATATTTTTTTTTTGGTCAGGAGTGAAATTGTCTCTTTTTGGAACTCTTTAACCATGTAATTTTCACTCGTTGCACGACTATCCAGCAAATATAAGAAAGAGTTGTATTTTCTAAACCTTTCAGACCGCGAAGAAGACCAGTATCTTTGCGGTCGCCATAGATACGTCATCAGCTAGCATCGTAATTGATTACTTTCGTAATTGACATACTTCCATTCGTATCTTTTATTCTAACAGGATGCGCTTCTGGTACATTTTATTCATGTTAGAATTATTCAGACTCTTAGTTATATCAGACATGTTTATACATAAAGCACAAGATAATAGATCGCTTTTAACGTATTATGCGTCAAAATAGTAAAGGATCTTTAAACTAGGTAATTAAAAAGCATGACGTAAAGAGCATTTTTATTACATTTTCTGTTTCAGCATAAAATATACCAAATAATACAGTGATTAACGTATGAGTTCCAGAAATCGTGTTAAGTAGTATTATTTCTGTAAAAATTTACGTGTAGTGAAAATATTGTTGAATGGGTGTTATACAAATCAAATCCATGCTGCAAGGAAACATTACCATAGAAAAGAAATGTAGAACATTATTCATTTTTAAACATATAATTGAGTTGAAAATTATTTTTATATACTTATTACTTCTTTTCTTACGAAGTAACGGAAATCGCTAAAAATCTCGGTTTTCAGATTTCAACATATATATCCATTTTGACCATCCCTGAATCCATTTGGACTAGTTTCGGCGTGACGTCTGCACGTACGTATGTGCGTGTGTATCTCGCATAACTCAAAAACGATTAGCCGTAGGATGTTGAAATTTTGGATTTAGGTGCACATCAAATTATGCACCTCTACTTTTGATTGCAATCGAGTGGATCAAAAGTGTCCAAAAAAGCACAAAATCCAATTTTTTTTGGATTTTTTACTTTTTCTTAACTGCAGTAATAAGCCCTCATTGAGAGCTTTTCAACGATATAAGTGTTACTTATTTTCATCGGTTCCAGTGTTATAGCCAAATGAAATTTCAATTAATGAAACATTTGTATCTTATAAGGGGAACGCACATCGGCTTTCGAATCCGAACTCATCTCCTTTTTTAAATTTAAATATATTCATTTATTAATTATTAACCTCTTATTTAAAAAAAAAAAATAAATAATTCAATAATAACAATAAAAATAAAATAAAAATATAAGAAATTATTAATGAAATAAAATTTTATGTACTTTTCATTTCAAAAAATGTGTATATGTAATTTAATAGGCGTACAAGGAAGTCATGTGATGTCCACATCAGATTTTTTTTATTTTTTTTTATTTCATTGTTTTTTGAACGATTTCATTATCTAACAAGTGAAAATTAACTACCTACCTATTTTTTATTATTTTATAAATAGTAAAAACGTAGTTTACAATCTTTTTATTTATTTTTTAACATTATGCAAAAGTTATTATAAAAAATATCACCCGTTCATTTGTACGAATAATTTGACAACAAACAAAATAATTTGTTAATGCGAAAAAAATTTGTTCATTTTTTCCATCAATAACTACTATGACATTTACATCATCCTTACGTATTGGAATTTTTCAAAATTATCAGATTATCAGTAGTGTGTAATATGCACGAGAGCCACTTGCAATTTTTTCCTATTTAACATAAAACAATCGATTCATTTGTATTTTCCATGTAAAACAGATTATTGTTTATTTGATGATAGAATTATTCAAAGTATTTATCTAATAAAATTCGTCTTTCTATAGAAAAAGAATGAAGTATGACATTCTTTGATCTTGATATTTTACGAAATCCATCACCCATTTGTTATTTTCCGACAAATGACTTGAAAAAATTTCTTACATGATACTCGACTTAAAAGAATAGTACTCAAAATTTTCCCATTAATTAGGGTTTTCATTTTTCTGGCTGGTTATTATGATATAGATTTTTTAAAAATTTAATTAGTTTTATAAAGTTTTAAAGAAAAGTATGATATTACTTACGGTTGCGTGGTAGGAGTAGGAGGTGAAAATTAATTTTCTTTTCATTTTGAGGATTAGGAAAATACTATTCATGTATAAAATTCTGTGGCTTGAATATCTCAAAAACTAATTGATAGATTTTATCGAAATTTAGATATGCTGTAGTAGTTTCTCTGAAGTTGTGCAAGTGAACATTTTATGAAGATTGGTTAAGTCGATTTGAGTTACGCTCAATTTAAGAACGACAAAATTTGAGCCGGGTAAGTTAGAATTATGGTTCGTTATGATATTGCGAGTTGGAACGTTGACGTATTTTTATCTGGGGTATTTGTTGTCATCAATATTAAACCAGATTAAAAAAAAAAGATATTAAAACCAAATTAAATTGGTGAATTTAATTTCTTCTTGCGTAGTAATGCGCAAGAGATTTTTACTGTTTGACAACGTTTCCATTTTTATGCGAAAAAGTTTTTTTTTAGTAGTATTACGTTTAAATGAAGAAAAAGCGAAAATAAACATTGGTAAAACTTTTTGATTATATCAGTGTGGTATTTCAAAGCGGTTTGTATGTTTATAATTGATTAAGATTCAGTTGGAAATTTTATTACGAGAAATTTCCTTCCGTCTGTAATTTTTGTATTGAGTTTGAGTATTTTTATATGTTTGACGTTTACACACTTATATAGTTTTTTAATATAGAATTGCTGAAAATTGTTAAAAAAATTAATTTTTCAATAAAAATATGTTATATAAACCTATTTAATAGTTGTGCTTTGTTTTTTCCCTAATTTACAACTATCTTTTTCCTGGATCTACCCGGGATTACGGTTATTTTTATTAACAAATTTCCTTCTATTTGTTAACCTGCTAGAAAATTTGAACGTAGATGATGTATCCTATTAATCAATTTCGAGATCAGTTAACGTTCATGTTAATAAAGGAACTGATCGTTAATACGCCTAAGGTCGCTGAGTTATTCGATTTTTTTTCTATACAAATGGCGTACCACATAATCTGAGAGGATCCGACTGAGTGTTCTTTCAAATGTTTGTGGGTGTTTTCAGAGATTTACAACTCACATTTAATAACAATCTAACAAAATTTCTTTGATCGTTGTCGTGCTAATACCTTTTCGTGTCTGATCAGATAAAGTTTACTGGACTTCAGTCTTCCATCTCATCAACCATATCAAACGTTTTTTATAGATTCATGACGTTACACGTCATTGACGTTGATTATTTGCAAAGGAAATGGGATCATTTTTATTATATATTAATTTATCAGTATTATTATTTTACTTTCGGTTAGGTATGCGTATTTATTTAATTTTATCTTTTAATGTTTCAGGTATGGATAATTCATAATTTCTGGTATTCGCTCTTCATTCAAGTAAGATTTTTATTTCGTCAAGTAATTGTAATAGTTTTTCTTTTATATAATAAGGGAACCGGGAGCTTTTTTAGATATTTTATTTTTTTAGACAAATTGTTTTCTCTTCCTTAGTTGGTTTTCTGTTCCCTTGTATTTTTTTAATGTAAATTTATAAATTAATGAATGTAGTTTAATGCTGTTGTATGCTATTTCTTTTAGAGATGGTTTATTGTAAATGAACGTACATGTAAATTTATAGTACATAAACAAATATTTATAATACCGGGTGTTTCAAAAAGGACTTTGAATTTTAAAAGGATATTAAAGAGTATTGAGATAATTTACAGATTCGGTTGTTTTCTCATTTCGTAGAAAAACATGAAATTTGTCACCCAAGGAACTTTACGACAAATCCAACGATCTGAGAATCAAATTTCAAGAAAACCTTGGACTTCTTGGCAGTAGAGAGGTGATATCCCGTCTTGCTGATAGTAATAGCGCCCATCTTGGTCATAATTGCCTAACTGAGGAATTAGAACATTTTGAAGCAAGTCCAAATAAATGATTTACGGTTGCCTCCTGGAAGAAAAACATGCCGTACAATCTTTGTTTGCTTTGTTTGACATGGTTGGATGAAACTACAGGAAATCGATTCAAAAAATGGGAAAGTACCCTTTCGGTTAAGCCTTTCAAAATCGCGTTAAAAATGGGCTAGGACCCACCGTTTTCGATTTACGCCCTTTTTTCAAGTTTAACAATTTTTGATTTAAAATGGGCGGGTGAGTGGAAAGTGGCGCTCGATCTGGTGAAAAAATAAACTGAGGTTAATCAGCTCTCGTGAAAAGAAACCTTAGGTTCTAAATCAATTTATTGAAATCGATTATTGAAGAAAGGTTCTCAACCGATCAGCGCGCGTGAGAAGAAACCTTAGGTTCTGGATCAATTTATTGAAAACAATGATTGATCTATTATTGAAGGAAACAGAGTCGCGTTTTGGTATGCTTTTTGCAGTAGATAGACGCTTGCATGGTGAGAATTTAACTAAAAAGTGGTAGTGCTCTGTGTGAGAAGAAATCTCGGGTTCTGGATCAGTGACTTTGACCGATTGATCCATAACCCGAGGTTTTCATACTACTGGTACCATTTAAAGAAAACGAATGTTATATTTCATCAATTATCAAAAAAAAAAGAAAAAAAGAGAAATCCAGTTGTAAGGAAACTATTAAATGTGATAAATATAACATTTTTCCTGCGACAAAATATAAACAATAAACATTTATTGAACTGAAATGGTAACAGCTTGGATGTGAAAATTGGGACCGTTTCTAATAGGAAATTAATATTTTGCCTGAAAACATTCCCTTTTTTGCATGTGAAAAAGAAGTAAAACTACAGTAATATGTGAATTCACATATTTAAATGAAAGTTTACAGTGTAGGTGTAAAATGTATAAACTGGGTTGTATATAAAAATAAAATCGTTTATAGTGACATCGAATAAAATGACATATCGGATATACTGACCAAAAAGATGTCTCTTGGTATGCTGTTAATACATAAATACAGTTTATAATTACATACGAGTAAAACGTAAATTCATAAATAAATAAATTAGCCATATTAATATAAGTTCCTTCTGTTATCTTTTTTTTTACACAAATGTATTTAAAAATATCTATTTTATATAGCTTTAAAAATAATTTATTGTGTATATAATAACTTAATGTTACGCGCTTATTATTTTTTTTTCTGGTACCGATATCTATCACTAGTGCATTGTATCTGTTCTGATCTCATATTTTCAGCATTATTTTATTCTATAATCTTCAGTTAACAGTTTTTGAATAATATATAAATAAGTATATTTTTCCCTCTTTGTTGTGGTTCAGCTTTTATTGTTTCTCTTTTTAATTCAATTCCGTATTAGATTAAAAATTTTAAGCGAACACTGTTAAGTAAGTCAACTTCTCGGGATTTTATATACCTTTAAATTGTGAGCAAATTATATGTAATTTATTTGATAATGAATTTTTTTAAAGCGCAATATAAAACAGTTTTATTTATTATAGCCGATTTATATTATTTTTAATAATTTGTGAATTTTAAATTATTTTATAATTCCGTTTGAAAAATAAAACGCTTTATCTTTTTATATTTTTCTTCTTCATTGCAATATTTTTATACGATCATTTTTTTATTTTAGCGTATGTACTTCACATCAGATAGGGCGACGTTTTACTCCCTCGAGACAAGTAGCTGATGCTGCTGACTCGTTTAGGTTTGGCTATCGTTCGCTTCCTTGCTCTAGCTATTTCTTCCTGGTGTAGTTGTTATGCTCATCACGTCTGTTTGCCATTTAAGGTTCGCCAGACTTGTCCGCTCTCCTCATTATTTTCATTTCATCCGAAACTGAGAACTTGTAAAGTTGATTTCTACAGCATCCCAATCATGTCTGGAGTGAACATTTATAGATAAAAAAAAAAACTTGTAATATATTTATGGTGTAACATATGTTCCGAATTTATAACTTGTACGTAATGATTTGTTTTATATCTTTAATAAAAAAAAAAAAAAACAGTGTTTTTTTTATGTAAATTATCTCTCTTTTTCACGTAATAACAAATTAAATTAAATCGTTATCAGTAACGTAAAAAAATAATTAAATACAAACTTAGCTAAACGAAAGGTACGTGTTATTTAACTTCCTATTTACGTCCTAGAAAAATGATATATAACAGTATATGTTATATATCATTTTTCTCCATGTACAATCCATATAAAACGCATACATAGGTTTGGGAAATGGCGAAAACAAAATTACTTTTTGTATTTATTAACAAAATCATCAAAGAAGATTGAATGTACAACAGCATTTGTTCTTTATATAACCAAAGAAAATAAGTCTATACTGCAAATATATTTAAGAAAAAAAAAAATTATATTAGGGTTTATTCTAATTACCGTCATCAAGACGGTTTCTTAATTTTAGCAGATAATGGATTCTCTTGTGTCGTGTTGGCCAAACAGTTTGTGTAACGGTTTACGGAATTTAGATTTAAACGCCGGTTTACTTAGATGTCTAGAGATTGAAGAATAGATGTCATTCAACAAGGAATAATAATATGTTCCCACTTTCCAGGAATCAATCTTTGTTGTACATCATCGGTCGTATGATCCCTAAAACTATCCGTTAAAAGTAGAGAAGCTTTTCGTAACAGCCTGGTCGATGCTCCCAGTTACGTTTAATCCAGTCCAGTTCTAATTTGTTCATTTATCCATTCCTTTTCTTGGGCTCTTACGATCAATATCAGATGGAAAATTTCAATTCTTGGTAGATGATTTCTTTAAAAATTACATACGGGGGTAATTTTTTCCCGTCCGAAAATATTTTCAGTATTACCGAGTGGTATTGTTTTTCGTAACGCAGAACGTATCTAAATAATTTGCACCTACACATTTAATTGTTGTTTTTTTTTTTTTTAACTGAATTTTTACGGGCATCGACTGCTAAGGTCATTAGCCCTCGTCACATTCTTTAAAAGAAATTATTATCTCCATCAGGATCGTCATATGCAAGGGTGTAAAGGGCCCTTACATTTTATTTAAAAAAACACAAACTTCACAATAAACATTAAAACATGAAAGACAAGGACAATCACAAACACTTACGGGGTGTAAAGGGCCCCAATATTAAAATTTGAGATAGGTTCTCAAAAGACCATGAACTTAAAATTAAAATTAATCTTATCAATACCATATCTTTCTTTCTTTTTTCTACGAAGTCTCATTTATAGTTTGTTTAAGCACCCTCGGGGCGACCAGAACCGCCGTTGGGCATTATATCAGTCGTGCCAGGGTGCCGTGGCAGTTGAATCCTTCTTATATCAGGCTATAGGCATGCACGGCGTACACCCATAGCCTCGCGCCCTCAATCCACCCTTGAGGGTCCCCCATGCCATCATCGGACACACCCCGACTCACTGCTCTTGAATGCAGGTGAGCCAAAATGGCCTAGGCAAGAGGGCTACCTCCCGTCACTATACGTGCCACGCTTCGAGACTCCCTTATATGTATATATAAAACTACCGCTTAGAGTATCTTTTACCACAGCTTTAAACTTCCATTTTATAGACTTTTAAGAAGTCCACTGGCGTGTAAAAATGCAACTATATTTCTTCATTTCCATTATCCAAATCAGCACTAATATTATTTGTAAGACGGAACCTCTTTCTGAGGTCCTCATATATGGTACACTCTTCTATTAGATGCTTGATTGTCAGTGTTTTATTACAAACACCGCACATTGGTCTCACTTCGCCGGTTAACAAATATAAATTTGTTAATCGCGTGTGACCGATTCTAAGTCTGGTCACCGCTACTTGTTCACGGCGAGTCAACTTAAAGTCGCTTTTCCATTTATAAGGAGAAGTTTTAACCGAGTTTAATTTTGTATTTAAACTCCTCCATTCAGCGTTCCACTTGTTTCTTACTATGTTTGTTAGACGGTTTTTAACATCTGCCACTCTTACAGGAAATGCATCCAAATCATCGCAGACTGTTGCCTTTCTGGCAGCTTCGTCTGCGATTTCATTACCTGTAATACCAGCATGCCCCGGAGTCCATACAAATACGCATCGCTGTCCTCGTTGTTTTAGTACGTATAAAATGGACAGGATGTTTGCAATTAGGACATCCTAATGTTGTTGGCATCTTAATTGTTGTTGATATTGGAATTTCAAAAGACACCGATATCTAGTCCGCATTCCCACTTTGCCCTAGGGAATAATTTTTTCTCTTTCGTAAATTTATGTTATGTATTCAAATTTTTCATTTAATCTTCATATGCATGCTTCTAGTAGCCACTGCGCTTTGTAAAATACCTTCTTAAAATAGAAAAACTGTAACGGCAAAAAATCAAGTGTACCTTGTTACTCCTAGCTTTAAATTCATTTCTACCGATATTTAATTCATCGGCGATTTTCAGGGCTTTCATCTGACAAATTTCCATAGAAATCGCATACGCAAATTGACTTACGTTTGTATCTATTAGGAACTTTAATTATTCTTCGCCAACAAGATATTGTTACAGTGATCTTTAGGAAATTGCTTACTTCAAATGGTATTCCTTAAACCATGAGAATGTAAAATAGTTATCAATAAAAACATTACAAACAGGAGACGTATAGTTTTCAAATAAATATGACTATAAAACTAACAGTGAAGTAAATAACCAACAGCTTCAGATGATATTGCTAAAACTTTGTTTGTGGGTGCGAGATCTAGCAACTGGGTTACGGGTATCAGATATTGTAAAATTAATTGTCATAGTGCTCAAATACTTCCACTGGGACATTCTCAATAGACGTTAACTAGATTAAGTAACTATGCCGGACCATACAATCGTCAATCTTCTTTTCTATTGTTCTTGTCTTGGTTCTCGTGCAAATATTGCTGGTTGTAGTTCTTGTATGAGTTGGAATAAATTTTTTTGGTTCTATAAATTTTGTCGAAGATTATTTGTTTAGTCATTTTTTTTTTACAATCCTTTTTTTCTTTCTTTGCTGTTTAGCCACCGGAACCACCGTAAGGTATTACTTAAGGATGATGTGTATGAATAGAAATGAAGTGTAGTCTTGTATAGTCTCAGGTCGATCATTCTCGTGATATGTGGTTAATTGAAACCCAACCACCAAAGAACACCGGTATCCATGATCTAATATCCAAAGCCATATAAAAGTAACTGCCCCTATTAGGATTTGAACCTTAGAATTCTCGACTTCGAAATCAGGTGATTTGATATCAAGTTCACTACTTGAATAATCCGGCGGGTTATTTTAGAATTCGACTTTTTTTCTATTCACGAATGGATTATGGGATTCAGCGCACCAGAAAGTAATTTCATTTGACTGCAGTGCATACTACAACATTTCAAAAAATTAATTAACACTCAGTGGTTTACATTATTAAAAGCGAATATTTATATCTAATAAAAAGAAAATGGCAGTAGCTTACAATTTTCTTAAATTATACTTAATGGAGTTCATACGTAGTCAGATTTGTTTGTGACGTGATCTTATCTCTAACATCGATTTTATCGCAGATACAATTGGGTACACTAATAATTTGAGTTTTTCTCAACATCTGATATTCTACCTGAAAATAGGAAGTCAGCGGACGTAAGTCCCTTATGCCGCCCTGTCTTCATCCATTACTGTCCCGAAAAGCCTTCTCCTTTGTCCCCTGCTAGTTACCAATATTCACCTCATCTATCAACCTTCTTCTTCATCGCTTCCTTTCTCCTTCTACCGACTTGTACTACCAACTACTGATTACTACCTCCAATGCAGTTGTTAAGAGATCATACAAAGATTTCCTCCAGTTGTATAAAGTTTTCTCATCGATAAACAAACTATAATTTTTATATCTCCGAATGTTAAAAAATAGGAAATCAAAAAATTATAAAAATAAAAGGCCTAAAATCAGCCTGGCAAAACTTGTATAAATCTTTATATGGTTTGGTTTGACCTTGTATGATTTAATATACGTAAATAGCTTCGTTTTTTTATTCATATCTGCATAAAAGAATTTCTAGGTAGAAGTTTTACTTTGTTCAGCCTATATCGCTTCGTTATTATCTACTTACTGCACCGTTTAGGAAAGCATATTCCTATCACAGGTAAAAACGTGTACTTATTGGGTACATAAGATTTTTGTAGCTGATGTGCACCGTTTATTGTATATCAAACGTGTTTGCGGTATGTTTTTGCTAAAGCATAAATTTGCTGTGATATTGCGTGAATGAGAACATAACAGTTAATATTTTACGTAATTTGCGACTCGGTTCGCTATTCAATTTATTATTGCGTAAAAGCAAATAATATTAAGACCAACCAATATTAAATTTGAAAACGGATGTAGATATTTAGAGTAGGTAGTTGGCAGGTTTGCAAGAATATATAGGCTCACTGTGTTATTTGATATTTAACATCGTCAAATGGGTATGTATCCTACATATTGTTAACCTGCGCAACTATGTGTTTTGGTTGTGTTCGTTAATGTACTATATATGTGATAGTGCCTTCACTGGAGTATTATCAAACATACGGCACTCGTATGTTAGATTTCAACTACACATTGCTTTGCCTCGTTCTGTATTACGTGTAAATTATAGCCATAATCATTGTGATGTTTGGCATACACACGTATCACACTTTCTCTCTCTCTCTCTCTCTCTCTCTCTCTCTCTCTATCTCTCTCTCTCTCTCTCTGTGTGTGTGTGTGTGTGTGTGTGTACATACATATATAATACTATCCCCCTATTAATTTCACACATTTCAATTTCGTCTTTCACACCGTTACTCTCCACTATCCGTTCTGGTACATGAATTCAATTCTACCTAATTACACTCGACCATTAATTACAATATGCCTAGTCGTCTTGACACTATCTCACTACATCCCTCTCTGCTCTCTTCTAGCCGGTATTAATCTGGCTATTCAGTTTCAATCTACATATAATCTCGAACACAGCCGTGTGTGAGAATATACACGTGGTGTATTTTTATTGATCTGTGTATTCATCGCTGAAATGGCGTTTGCACATATTTATTGTAAAGAAACTTAATTTAATTAATTCATACATCTAAGTGCAATATACAATACGTGCAATTATTGAGTTCGTGAATTTTTTATTGATTTCTATTTAGTAAACGATTATAAAAAATGTATTTTTACTTCATACTTAAAAGAAGGTTTCATCTAATTGTGATAAAAATAAAATTTCACGGCAATACTTTGGGAGCTGATTTGGGACATTAATATAAATAAAAAGTAGTTCTTATAAACTCTGAAAACTTTTGTTTTCAAAGCAAACGAAATATTACTCATGAGTTTTGTTTCAAGGACAAAATGAAGCCATATTGAAATTACTCGAACAGATTGAAATTATGGAGCAGATTAAATGGTTTATATACGTTTTTTGACCCGAAAAATTGAATAAAATAGTTACTGAACTGTACTTTTACTACTTTGGAAAAGTACTTAGAAAATTATTTGAAACCACAAAAGTTTTAATCGAAAACCAAAAGTTTTCGATTAGGTGCGTACAGACTTACGAACCAAACCTGAATTGAACCGTTCGTTAATCGAATTCGTGTAATTAAGACGGCGTCAAAAGCGCCGAACGAACCCTTCGTGAATCGCTCGTACCGATCCGTGTGGGTTAGTTTTTAAGAAAAGGTTTCTCAGTTCTAGTTTTGGATACCGTCGTGAAAGGTTCGTATTGTGTACGTGCTTGCGACCGGTTCTGTACAGTTTAATTGCAGTTATCTGTTAATAAATATTTATCTACATTTTTTTATAGTTAATTAATATTAATTATGGCGCATTGAATAGAAAAGGAATCGCTGAAGCTCACAGAAGCTTTAAAAAACAATTCCCTGTTATGGGATTCGAAACATAAAAAAGTTTGAAAATTAAAAAATTCGATTGTCAAAAAAAAATTGAAAAATTTAGCATGTCCGGCCAGTGAAGAGCGGGTGACAGACATTGTTCTTTAATATAAATAATTTCTAATATAGCTTAATTAAAGTGTGTGCGGGTGAAAATTTTGTATACAGTGCAATTTTTTTTTCTTAAAATTTTTTAAACTATTTAAAAATGATTTATATATCTATTCTTTCTAATATATATACATATACATATTTATATAGCTTACGACACTCCCGGTAACGTAAGGATTTCAACGCTGGCTTATACATCTAAATCGGTTCAGCCGTTGAGCTTCTACGGTGGAACAAACATACAGCCTAAATACATTACACTAATTTTTGGACAGTCATGTAAAAAGACGCTTGGAGGATAAGTTACGCGACCTATTTTCCTCAGTATATACTCGAAATCAAGTCAACATTCTTGTATAAAGTTTATAATGACCATTTACAAAATGTAGTTTCATATCTAACATCAGTTCTCCGCCAGCCCGTTTTTTGCAACAGCTCAGCCCTCCAACAAGTCGAGGTTGTTTCTTTATTTCATTTAAACTGACCGTTCCGTAAATCACACGCATAGTCAAGTATCTCTCGCGTGACTACACCGCGGCTGGTTTGCTAAATGCTGGCTCGGCTCTCCAACGGTCCGTAGAAAGTTTGTTGGGAAAACGAAATTCACGAGCATTGCGAGTTGTTCACGAACGGTTCATCTCAGGTCCGTATAGCAAGTCCACAACATTAAGTTTTATTCAATTTTATAACAAAATTTCATTGTAGAATTTGATCTGAGAAAATTGCTCCAAGTAAATCAGACCAAATTTATTACAAAAAATTATAATCTTAAATAGAACAAACGCGTACGTAATTCTAAAATTTTGTTGAAAAAATTCTACTAAAGATCTCAAAGTATTTAAAACAGATTTTTTTTTTTTTTTTTGTCTTCAGTCATTTGACTGGTTTGATGCAGCTCTCCAAGATTCCCTATCTAGTGCTAGTCGTTTCATTTCAGTATACCCTCTACATCCTACATCCCTAACAATTTGTTTTACATATTCCAAACGTGGCCTGCCTACACAATTTTTCCCTTCTACCTGTCCTTCCAAAATTAAAGCGACTATTCCAGGATGTCTTAGTATGTGGCCTATAAGTCTGTCTCTTCTTTTAACTATATTTTTCCAAATGCTTCTTTCTTCATCTATTTGCCGCAATACCTCCTCATTTGTCACTTTATCCACCCATCTGATTTTTAACATTCTCCTATAGCACCGCATTTCAAAAGCTTCTAACCTTTTCTTCTCAGATACTCCGATTGTCCAAGTTTCACTTCCATATAAAGCGACACTCCAAACATACACTTTCAAAAATCTTTTCCTGACATTTAAATTAATTTTTGATGTAAACAACTTATATTTCTTACTGAAGGCTCGTTTAGCTTGTGCTATTCGGCATTTTATATCGCTCCTGCTTCGTCCATCTTTAGTAATTCTACTTCCCAAATAACAAAATTCTTCTACCTCCATAATCTTTTCTCCTCCTATTTTCACATTCAGTGGTCCATCTTTGTTATTTCTACTACATTTCATTACTTTTGTTTTGTTCTTGTTTATTTTCATGCGATAGTTCTTGCGTAGGACTTCATCTATGCCGTTCATTGTTTCTTCTAAATCCTTTTTATTCTCGGCTAGAATTACTATATCATCAGCAAATCGTAGCATCTTTATCTTTTCACCTTGTACTGTTACTCCGAATCTAAATTGTTCTTTAACATCATTAACTGCTAGTTCCATGTAAAGATTAAAAAGTAACGGAGATAGAGAACATCCTTGTCGGACTCCCTTTCTTATTATGGCTTCTTTCTTATGTTCTTCAATTGCTACTGTTGCTGTTTGGTTCCTGTACATGTTAGCAATTGTTCTTCTATCTCTGTATTTGAACCCTAATTTTTTTAAAATGCTGAACATTTTATTCCAGTCTACGTTATCGAATGCCTTTTCTAGGTCTATAAACGCCAAGTATGTTGGTTTGTTTTTCTTTAATCTTCCTTCTACTATTAATCTGAGGCCTAAAATTGCTTCCCTTGTCCCTATACTTTTCCTGAAACCAAATTGGTCTTCTCCTAACACTTCCTCCACTCTCCTCTCAATTCTTCTGTATAGAATTCTAGTTAAGATTTTTGATGCATGACTAGTTAAACTAATTGTTCTGTATTCTTCACATTTATCTGCCCCTGATTTCTTTGGTATCATTACTATAACACTTTTTTTGAAGTCTGACGGAAATTCCCCTTTTTCGTAAATATTACACACCAGTTTGTATAATCTATCAATCGCCTCCTCCCCTGCACTGCGCAGTAATTCTACAGGTATTCCGTCTATTCCAGGAGCCTTTCTGCCATTTAAATCTTTTAATGCTCTCTTAAATTCAGATCTCAGTATTGTTTCTCCCATTTCATCCTCCTCAACTTCCTCTTCTTCCTCTATAAAACCATTTTCTAATTCATTTCCTCCGTATAACTCTTCAATATATTCCACCCATCTATCGACTTTACCTTTCGTATTATATATAGGTGTACCATCTTTGTTTAACACATTATTAGATTTTAATTTATGTACCCCAAAATTTTCCTTAACTTTCCTGTATGCTCCGTCTATTTTACCAATATTCATTTCTCTTTCCACTTCTGAACACTTTTCTTTAATCCACTCTTCTTTCGCCAGTTTGCACTTCCTGTTTATAGCATTTCTTAATTGCCGATAGTTCCTTTTACTTTCTTTATCACTAGCATTCTTATATTTTCTACGTTCATCCATCAGCTGCAATATATCGTCTGAAACCCAAGGTTTTCTACCAGTTCTCTTTATTCCGCCTAAGTTTGCTTCTGCTGATTTAAGAATTTCCTTTTTAACATTCTCCCATTCTTCTTCTACATTTTCTACCTTATCTTTTTTACTCAGACCTCTTGCGATGTCCTCCTCAAAAATCTTCTTCACCTCCTCTTCCTCAAGCTTCTCTAAATTCCACCGATTCATCTGACACCTTTTCTTCAGGTTTTTAAACCTCAATCTACATTTCATTATCACCAAATTATGGTCGCTATCAATGTCTGCTCCAGGGTAAGTTTTGCAGTCAACGAGTTGATTTCTAAATCTTTGCTTAACCATGATATAATCTATCTGATACCTTGCAGTATCGCCTGGCTTTTTCCAAGTGTATATTCTTCTATTATGATTTTTAAATTGGGTGTTGGCAATTACTAAATTATACTTCGTGCAAAACTCTATAAGTCGGTCCCCTCTTTCATTCCTTTTGCCCAGCCCGTATTCACCCACTATATTTCCTTCCTTGCCTTTTCCAATGCTTGCATTCCAATCTCCAACTATTATTAAATTTTCATCTCCTTTTACGTGTTTAATTGCTTCATCAATCTCTTCGTATACACACTCTACCTCATCATCATCATGGGCGCTTGTAGGCATATAGACGTTAACAATCGTTGTCGGTTTAGGTTTTGATTTTATCCTTATTACAATGATTCTATCGCTATGCGTTTTGAAATACTCCACTCTCCTCCCTATCTTCTTGTTCATCACGAAACCTACTCCTGCCTGCCCATTATTTGACGCTGAGTTAATTACTCTAAAATCACCTGACCAAAAGTCGCCTTCCTCTTCCCACCGAACCTCACTAATTCCTACTATATCCACATTTGTCCTACCCATTTCCTTTTTTAAATTTTCTAGCCTACCAACCTTTTTTAAGCTTCTAACATTCCACGCTCCGACTCGTAGAATGTTATTTTTTAATTTTCTGGTGACCCCTTCCTTAGTAGTCCCCACCCGGAGATCCGAACGGGGGACTATTTTACCTCCGGAATATTTTACCAAGGAAGGCGCCTCCATTATTGGTATGTGAAAATGCAGAGAGCCACATTTTCTTGGAAAAAAAGCAGCTGTAGTTTTCCATTGCTTTCAGCTGCGCAGTACTCAGAGGACTGAGTGATGTTGATATGGCCGTTTAAGTCATTGTGACTTACGCCCCTAACAACTACTGAAAGAGCTGCTGCCCTCTTTCAGGAATCATTCCTTAGTCTGGCTCTCAACAGATACCTCTCCGATATGGTTGCACCTTCGGTCCAGCTACTCTGTATCCCTGAGCACTCAAGCCCCCTCACCAACGGCAAGGTCTCATGATTCATAGAGGAGGTAAAACAGATTAAAATTATAAAAAATTACGTTAATAGTAACTTTTATCTTAAAACTATTTTTTACCGATATATTTATTTGTGATTAAAGATACTATCATATTGAAAGTAATTGTTCGATGTGAACCATTTTATAAAAAAAAATTTCCAACATACTTTGTTATCCAGGTTTTCAGATAAAAAAAACATAAAAAAATACTGATATATACACACTTCTAAAATTTGCGGCTAAAGAATCTCAATATGGTTTCATTTTACACAAGTACCAGAAATTAGGCCCAAATATTTCGCTAGCTGAAACAGAAGCAAAGCGTTTCCAGACATATTTTTATTGTCTACGAATATTTTTTATAAGCTTTTATTTAACTTGATTTAGTTATAATCAAATCATGCAACTGCTATATCTTTTGATTTATCATATGAAAATCAATGAAATTTGGTACACATATTTAACTTCGATGACATTACAATACTACGGTGTTAGAATTGGGATATGAACCAACCACCTTACGATAAAAACTTTTATTTCTCATGAACTATCGTATGAAAATGATTGAAACTTGGTACACGTATGTAACTTCGATGTGTAAAAATAAATCTTTTTACTTTTTTTTTAGTCTTAAAAAATACAAAACACCAAAAAAATATATATATATATTTGATTACATATAAAAAATTATTTTTTACAAAAGCTCTTATTTAACTAATATTAATATTAAAATTAATAAAAAAAGGAAACAAATTAGAAAAATTAAAAAATAAGAATTAAATCAAATTGAGAATTTTAAATAAAAAAATATAATACATTAACAAATATATGCACTGAAAAGTAAAAAATAAATTATATAACTGTCTGATAAATAACCAATAAATAAAAAATATATTTGAATGTAACAATTATTAAATTTTAAAATTAAAAGTAATGAAAATATTTAATTAAATAAAAGTGTGGCTCAGTTTTTATAACAATGTTTTCGAAGAAGTATTTATAGACATTTGCTGTATTTTAAAAGATTTTTTTTGTTTAATGAGGTTGTTTAGTATATGTATATACTTTATTTATCTGTAATAAAATAACTCAAGTTTTAATTCTTTGATGGTTCAAATTTGCACCGAGATGACCTTTAAGGGTTAATAAGATTAAAAATAAAAATTAAATTTAGAAATCTTGCACAAAGTTATTACATTTTGGCTGACGGTAATCTGAAAAATTATTAATTATTATCATTATTATAATTGTAATCGTAATTATGAATGAATCGTAATTAATTAAAATGAAACTTTTAGCGGAAAGATTGCGTTCAATTTGGCTTAGATTACGAGCAGAATTCGAAGATGAACTTCAACTACGTGAGAACACGTACAAAGAAAGCGAGTGGGTGCATTTTCCCAGATTGTTACTTGTAGGTAGTCAGTCTCAACTGGAGAGGTTCCAACAGAACTTTCCGCCTCCACGCATCGTTATTGAAAATTAAGATTAATTGTTGTAAAAATAAATTTTGTGTTGTTTTAAATATATTATAAAAACCTCGCCACGCTTTTATTTAACTAAATATTTTCAATACTTTTAGTTTTAAAATTTAATAGTTGTTACATTTATATATTTTTTATTTATTGGTTATTTATTAGATATTTATATAATTTATTTTTTACTTTTCAGTGCATTTTTATATTTGTTAATATGTATTATATTTTTTTGTTTAAAATTCTCAATTTGATTTAATTCTTATTTTTTTTATATTTTAGAGGGTTTTTCTAATTTGTTTCCTTTTTTTATTAATGTTAATATTAATATTAGTTAAATAAAACCTTTTTTAAAAAATAATTTTTTATATGTAATCAAATATATTTTTGTAATTTTTTTTAGAATTTTTTTTTAATTTTATTAATTTTCTATTTCAATTCCTAAAATATTGACATCCAATTTTGAATCATTCTCTTCATACGTTGGAAAATATGTTTTCTCATTCCTTTTACGATTTATATAAACATAGAAATCGTTTATTATATTGAGATAATGACCTATAAGTACATTTGTGTCAACAAATAGTCGACTTTTTAACTAATTTTTGACAGAAAAGAAATTAATATATACATTAAGAGTTGAAAGTTTTTTTTACTCTCTTGTGTCAACAATGATTCACTAAGCGCTAGTTTTGGTAAATAAATATTAATATATTTTCTTACCTGGAATTCAATATGAAAGAACATATAATAATAAACTGTCATCCACAGCTCTTGTTAGAAAGATATATACTTCCGTTTTAATATCAGTGGATAAATCGTTTTGCATCATTTGCCGGAAAAAAGGCCTACACAGTAATAGCGATCAGCTCTAAATAACTTGGTTTAAAATCTATCGCTTTAATTTTTTTTAGGATGAGTTACATTCGAAGTCTTAATGTCTCTCTTTTTGTAGATTCTATCCTACATAAGCTGTTATTATTAAATCATTTAGGTTATAAATTATTTATTTAAATATGAATTACGACTTATGGCATTATACGTTCATTTGTTTATATAATTTTAAAAGAGGAGTGTTAAAAAATTACCGTTTGCCTTGTAATGTAAACGTTCAGCGCTACACGTTAGACTAATTTTATTTTACTGCTGTCGGATCTTTAATATTATCTTCCATCCATTTTTAAGTTACTATATAAAACAGTCTTGATTTAACAAAGTTGTTCAAGATATTCGACGACTTACGGAATAATTTTCGAAACAAATTCAATGGTAATCTATTTGAAATATTTTAAATGATATTTCATAATCTACATGTTGCTGATGTGAATTATTTCTATGTGGTTTCATATTTAGTTATTTGTTAATCTGTATATAATATAATTATGCGATTATACATTCATAAAATTTTTGTAATCAAATTTTTGCCTTTTGTTTATCAGGCCTTTTTTTATATCATTTGAAAATACAAAGCGACTTCTATTTTTGTACATTACATCTATTATTGACGAAATTTTAACTCTTTTATTGTTACAAACAAAGACTAAAATAATTTCATTCATATAATAAAACGTTATAAATTTTTATTAAATACGTTTCATATTTAGTCTTCTTTGTTTTACTGTGTTCTTTGTTCTTCTTATTGTTGAATTCGTACGCCTGTGGACTCTTTATCAGTACTCTTATTTTAATATTTATCACAATATTCTACCTTAGCGCATTTAATTTACAACAAAACGTCCGTTTGATTAAAAGGCTTCATTACCTTCGGCCATTTCTCATACTGCTTATTGTTCGCTAGTACTGTTATACAATCCAGTTTAAACTATTATTCAGTGCTCTTTGTAAATTACGTTATACATACATGCTTTTGTATTAGATGCTTTTCTTGTTATTGTTAAGTGGTGTAAAAATTCTTGCATTTTATTTATAACTTTTAAATTGTATTTAATATAATATTATAAAATGGAATGTGTTGTAAAGAATAACATAATAATAATAAATGCGTATTATTTTTTATGTCTCCTTATTTAACACGCCGCCTTTTCTTTTACTTGTTGCAGATATCACGTATGTATAGTAATTATCTTTAACACGATTTACAATTAATTTTCAAAGACGTTTTCTAGAAGTTATCAAATAAATTAAGTTTTATATATATATATATATATATATATATATATATATATATGTGTGTGTAAATATATGTGTGTGTGTGTGTGTGTGTGTGTGTGTATTATAAAATAGACATACTGATAAAATAGACAGATCCGCAATTAAGCATTCACCCCTCCCATCAGGCCATTTTCTTCTACCTAACCTTTGAGGTCTTTGTCTCAAAGTACTTAATCCTCATGGATGTCCTCCTAAGTATATTCTTCCTATGGTGTCATTCAGCATACCCTCTTCATTCAATCGAAGTGCCTTTGGGTTCAGGGAATCCGGAGTCTCGTGCATCATTACCGACGCCCATCCACGCAAGCGCGGACGAACACCGGCTCTGTAGGGAGCTGTCCCTCTGATCGTTTTTTTCTGCCTCACCTTTGATATCCTTGTCTCAAGTTACTTAATCCTCATGGATATTTTCCTGAGTGCATTCTTTCTATGAAGATATCATCCAGCATAACCTCTTCATTCAATCGGCGCACCAACTCTACTCGTCTTATCTCCATTTTCTGGATAGTATTTTCTGGATAGTATTGCGGGCACCAGGCCCTTGTTCTGAAACAGCCGCTTCACGTAATTTATGTTTATTCTGTTTTATCAAGTTTCTGCGATATTTCACAACTTTCGGAGTCCATTTACGGGCTTTAAACAACTTTATTTCACACATTTTGGTCAAGCAGTCAAATTTATCACAAATATCACACTTCATTCGTTCCTCATTCCTTGTTACTCTCTCATTCTTCTCTAGTTTTTGACTCTCAGTCGACTCCTTCCGAATATCCACTGCCATCCTGACTTCAGGTACCTTACTGGTCTCACCCGCCTCCTCAGTATTTCGCATATCCTCTGTCTTCCGGGCTTCGTTCCCCCTGCTGTTCACCGCCTTCTTATCTGGTCAACCACAGATCCGGGCCCCCGAACGGTGACTCAGTTGTCCGCACACTATACACCTTTGCGGACCTTTACAGTCCGCTCTCAAGTGTCCCGGCTCGCCGCAGTTCACGACCTTCACCCTCCAACATGATGGAAAAGTTGTCCCCTGCGTCTTCAATGGTCTCTTCACCAAGTATAGATACCGTCACGGTGTCACGTATGACAGTGCCCGAGGGGAGGTCTCCTGCAAGAAACCTCCTCCTCACCCCGGGCGCAAGTGAGCAAACCTTCATGTAGGAGCTCGTTCCGCCACACTGAGCGTCAATGACGAAAACCCTCACCTGTTTCTGTAAGACCTCCCGAAAATTCATTCTCCTGCATGACCTGTTTGAACACTTGATCAGCTCAACGACCTTGTAACGACTCAAGTAGTTCTTCTGTCGAACCTGATTGAAGCAGATTCTGTAGAGACGCCAGGTCTGCGCCACCAGTATCTGAGTATTATTACTTGTATATCCTTTTTTGGCTGTTTTCTTCACCTCCAATGCAAGATTGTACAATCTAGCCGCTTCATTTCTGATAGTCTTCCTCGTTTCAGTATGGTGTTTACAGAAGTCGACCAGCGACCGTGCCTCACCAACCAAAAATTCAATATCCGTTAAACTATTGCCTTCCGATTTGTTGCTAGCGATCTTTCTCTTCCTCATCACAGGCTTAGTTGATTCATCAGACATTTTTTGCTCCATTGCAACTTCCATCAACTCTCGCATGTAATAAATTTTACATGGTTCTCATCTCGTTTATTCAAATTAAATAGGCTTGATTGAATGAATTATAATTCTTTTGTTGATTCCCTATTTTCATGATCCTTTTTCGTCGCAGATTATCCTTCTCCTTCCAGTATTTTGCGCATCCTTTGTATAACTATTTACGTAGCTTTATGTACATAGTGATTCACTAAGAATGAAACAGTGTTTCAGGGCATATTCCACTGATGAAAAAAAGTAGAAAAAATAAATATAGATTCAGAAACGCTTCGTTAGCGGATGTCATCTGACAAAAGATTTCGCCATTTCGCCACTAAAATTAAGCCAGTGTAATTTTCGGGACCAAAATGAAGAGCTAAATTTAGTGGTTATATGAAATTAAAGTTGTATGTATTTTAATGAAGGACTGTCTCCAAATTCGACATAGCCTGCTTCTTACACTGACTATAATTTTTTTCTTCTTCCACTAATTTAATGATAATTATAATTTTGTTTTTAGTTTACAATTTTCATTTTTAATTTTGTTTTTAGTGTTTTTGTACTGATTTAATTACCTCTTTCTGCGTTGTTTTTCTTTGTTCAGTTTTGATTAATTTCGAAATTTTTGTCCATGTAACAGGATATGTTGTCGTTAATCTCTTGCTATAACAATTTTAGTTTTAAAGGCAATAAATAACTGAATATTACGTAGAAATAAATTATATGGGCAATAGAGATAACGATTCCCTTATCTCGTTAGGGGGATGGCGCTTGATTTTGGAAGTCGATTGGCTGTAATGTATTATCTAATATACGTCTTCATATTCCATAATATTAGTTCAGGCCTTATTGGCTTCACATATTGTATCAGCTTGTTTCATAATGTTTACATTTAATTGCTTGGTAGATCGGATATCATCCTCTCTATACACCATTTTAGTCTTAAATAAAAAATTAGTAATTTAATTTAAATTGGATTTTATTTTTACAGCCATTAATTTTTATTATTAAATTCTATGATGTGTATGCAAAATTTTTTTCAAAAAGCAACATCGCATTGGTAGAATACCTGTTCGTGATTTTATTAGTTTTATTACAACGTTTTTTTTAGATTCACTTCAAAAGTTCAACGTTTGTTCTTGGAAATGTGATATGTAATAATTTGTATTGTACGAAAAATGTCAGGGATTCAAACTCAGATGATTCCGAATAAAAGAAGACTACTATTTTTCTATTGAGATCGGTCTCCACTAATCTATCATTATTATTATTTTTGTTTTGCCTGAATCCTACTTTTTTTTTATCTAGATCGTTATAAAAATCACAGAATTACTTAATCTTGACAAAAATTCAGTAATTTTATTTGTACAAACAATAGTGATTCCAATCTCTTCTTTTTTAAATATATAACAGCGTGAACTTTTTGGAATTCATTTCAGTATGACGTATCAACTGAAAATTTCCAGTTTTTGAAACCTTAAATCGCGGTTTCGCATGAACGATCATTTCTTATTTATTTGTAAGACAATTGTTCCTAGTATGAGGACTTATCGTACTGAATAAACCAAATTTCACGCTATTTTTCTTTTCAGATCATCTTCCAGTTAGATGGAAAGTCATAAGTATCATTAAATTTACGTTTGGAGTCAATAAATCTTTTTTGACATCACTTTTTTCGATTATCTTTGGAATACTGTACTTATGGTAATCTCTAGTAACCTCTTATCTTGGATTTATTGTTTTCAAAGGATTATGATTTTCTTTAGTTTTCTATTTTTCCATGTTAGTCTAACATTTTTCCCGAAATCATAAATTACTATACACTTGTAATCTAAAAGAAGACAAAAATTTATTTTACTAATACATTTATGAAAGTCCAAATTATTGTTTTCCGCACTTATTACTTAAAATTATCTGGAAATAAAATTATTATTATGAATTGCCAAACTTAACCAATATATACTTACGTTAACCGAAAGTATAGCAGTAAATTTTCTTTAGCATGTTGTCTTATTTTTATGAAACTACGACAAAGATTAAAAACGTTAAATTTAATCAATAAAAAATAAATAAATAAACACACGCATTTATTTTAAAATTGATAGATTTTTTAGTAAGGAATTTATGTATTAAATAATAAACAAGATCCACAAAAAGTATTACTACAGCTCGAATTATGCCAATCAGTATTTTTATTACTCTTATATGTAGGCGTCTGCAAAAGATCAACTTCTCATGTACAATTTATTGGTTTCTTTCTTGTTAAGAATTACAACCTAAATATGTGATATTAATCTTCTTCTGAATCGTACAAACCTCCTTACTAATTATATAAAAAGTTGCAATCATTTTATGATTGCAATTAAAGCGAAAGAGGAGCCTGAGTTTACTAAAAGAAGATTATCCCAGTTCTCGATGCCATATTTTTAAATATTATTTTATTTTAGTCATCGAGTATAGTTCCCTTTGTGTATTACCCAAATGTTTTCAGAGTAAGAGTTACGGGTTGTTATAATTTTCTCTAATTTAGTTATTAGAATATATTAAACTTGAGAAATTTTAAAATCAAACTTTTCGTAATAGTACTACCAGTAAGTGAAGACCACTTTAGAATAATCAGGATTATTCATGTGTCTATAGGTATTTATAGCCAGACAAAGCGGAAAATTTATTCAGACGAGAACGCGGCGGGCAATTGCTTTATTTACATTATGCGAGAAACACATAGTCCTGTAAAATATGATACAGTTACTTTTACTTCATGTATACGATCAAATCATATTTCAATTATTGCTATGTATTACAAACTTCCAAATTTAATACGCTAAATAAAATCTTTATTCGTCATGTAAATTAATATTTATTAATATATTTCTTTCTGAAATTATTTATTTATCCCCCTTAAACTGAAGTGAAGATTAATAAACTAACTTGTCACTATTACATAGTAATAATAAAAATAATAATTTTGGTAGTACCAGTATAGTTTTTATATATTTAAACGAACTATGTAACAAATACGCGTGGACGAGTGTCCACGCGTCGGTGCGTGGACACTTGACCGAATCGAGCTTCTTACGCAATAATATATGAATTATTAATGTGCAAAATAATATACGCAATAAACACAAATGATAAAATATTTTTGTTTTTATTAATAAGAAATATAAACTACAAAGAGTTGCACTACTCCTCTTCAACACTATAATCGTATAATACAAAGAATGTATCAGTTATTAACATAAAAATAACAAATATGAGAGTGATCTAGAACCGTTTACAAAAAAGTAACATCATTCTTTGAACACGATTCTTGAATGAACTACGCTATCAGCTAGCGCGTGACGAGTTTTCGTGGCACTCGTGTTTACCCATGACGGAAAGGAGACGGTACATCCGTTTGGAATAAGCGGTTACTCACTGGGTCGGTCTAATGGTTAAATTCGTCATCGCAAATAAGTTGTGTTCGAAGTTGAGAGTTCTAAGGTTCAAATCCTAGTAAATGCAGCTACTTTTATACAGATTTGAATTGTAGATCGTGGCTACCATTGTTGTTGGGTAGGTGGGTATCAATTAAGCACACATCTCGGCAGTGGTCGATCTGAGACTGTACAAGAATACACTTCATTTACATTCATACATATCATCCTGTGAAGTAATACCTTACGGTGGTTCAGTAGGCTAAACAGAGAAAAAGAGACGGGTGTGTGTCACAATTTTACGCAAAAACTACTGAACCGATTTGACGCGGTTTTTAGCATTATATAGGTATCACTTCAGACCAGCTACCTAGACATATTTTACGGTTATAGTGTTTTTTTCAAAATGGCTTTTGAATATTTCTAAGTCTTTCTAATTAATATATTTTTATTTAACGTTTACGTTAACGTGGGTTTTTTGAGATTTGTAATTTTACATCTTTGTTTCTCAGTTGACTCCCCATCCCGAAGCCTCGTTAAGAAGCTTCGCTTCAATACGTGACAGAATAAACGCAGAGGTGGATGGCCCTCATAACGGGAATACCTCCCATTCAACAATTAGCGAAGGCCCGTTCCCTCATTCATCAGGAGGGATACGGGCAGCGTTCGACATCATGCTGCAGGAGTAGCAAGCGAGATGGGATGCGTCCACCAAACGCAGACGAACGTACCGCGTTTTACTCCAAATAGAACTTTGGTCCGGAAGGGGGTACGGTGAGGTAAATTTCTCGCTTACGCGGTTCCTGATCGGCCACGGTGCTTTACGGTCGAAGTGATCCGAATTCCCAATACTGCGGCGAAATTGATACACCGGAGCACGTCGTCTTCCACTGCCCAAGATGGAGGGTGGGCGACGTGCATATGCTGTGGTCAAGGGACTGACCGATGCAGTTAGCGGGTAGGGTTGATGCTTACCAGTGCATCAAACTATACAAGAATAGCAGGCTTTATAACGGGGATTATGCAGCAGAATGATAAGGAAGCAAGTGGCTAGGAACAGCCGCGGGTGGAGTCGCCATCTGTCCGTGTTTACACTGGTTGATGGTGGTGAGGAAGCCCGGAGACTACTGATCCTCTGCGCTGAGAAGACCGAATTCCGGCGGGGCTTCTCCTCGGGGTAGCCCCGCTTGAGGCCAGGCAAAGAAGACCGAGTCCCGGTTACGGGATTGGGTGGTTGGAAACGGCATAACCGGGCCCGAGTCTGCCCCTACCCCGTGACTTTAGACGAAGGCACCTCCCGGAACTGTGCTATTCTTAACTGTGGATCCGGTTCCGATAAGCAGGGAAGGAAAAAATACTTGACAGATTAATAAAAATGTAAATTATTGATAAAAAGACAACAATATAAAAGACAATCAAATTCTCTGTTTATGTATAAATATATACTTTTATGTAACTTTTCTGAATATATAAGTATTTCTTGTATCATAAAAAATTTAATTAGATATGACGGAATAGTATTAAAGATATCGCAATCATAATTTTTTTTAGTATTCAGTTTATCTCGAGAAAATATAGTATTAGTATCATCTGTTGATTCAAGTAAACAAGTTTAGTTAAAAGAAAAACCGCCGGTTTTCTAGTTGACAGCCATTTATAATTATTAAAATTTCTCTTATGAATAAATTATCAAATGTCTTTTTTTTTTGAAGTTGGTATATACAAAAGCTGTATATATCAGAAATAATTCCATTTAATATTTTATCTTAAAGTTCATAAAATGCCTGGAGAAACAGAATTCTAATGACGGTATACCAATTTTTTTTTGTTTCTGTGACGTTTACTTAACGGTATTAACATTGTATTATTTAGCTGAAACTGTACAACTGCTGAACCGTAAGCCTAATTAGGAAGAAAGAATGAAATGAGAAACAAAAACGTAATCCGAAATGACTTTTGATTCTGTTTTAAGACTAAAAAACATTTATTGTAGTTTCTAATTTATTCAATGAAAAGTTTTATTTTATTTTTATTACTCAACGATTTTTTTTCGTATTTACCTAGTTACATTGCGAGAAAGTATTCGTGTGATTAGTTTTAGTAGCAATGGTCACTATTTTCTTTCTGTTAAAAAAAACAGTGTTAGGACATGCTACATGACCTTTTATAGTATAAATTGTTATACTGGTACAACTGAAATAGCTACGAAGTTTTCCGCTCGATAAAGTGAATTTGTAGTACATTTAACGCATTCTTACTACGGTACAATATTTGTTGTTGCACATACCACTTTTACAGATCGTCGGACAGCACCTTTCTAGTAAATATATTGTTTTGTACTATGTCCATTATTTCTCACCTTTTTACTGTCGTGAATTCAATAAAATTACATTCTGCATAGTTTTAATTGTTTTTCTAAAATAACAAGCAATTTTTTATTCCATCAAAGCAATTAATGTTTATAATTTTTCTTTGGAAAAATGTTTTAATTCAAATTTGAAAGAAAAATAAAATTATTAAAAATTACCATGTTTTGTTTGTTTGTTATTAATTTAAAAAATGTTCCCCTTTCAAATTGGAGATTTTTAGCATAATTCTTTCACCTTCACTGAACATAACGTTAAGTAATGCGGTTTAAATTGATTAAAAAAAAATTCAATTCGGCACGCCGGGAGGCGGAGGTAGATTTCACCGGTGCTAAGTAGGGGATAAAAGAGATTTCCAACTTAAAGTTAACAGAAACTTCAAATTTACTCATTACGACAATGGTTGCACGTGACAAAATTTTCACATGTTTAGCATGCAATAACCCTCTTGTTCTTAGAATTCCATATCAATATTTTGGTCATCCCCTGCCGTTAGGATTGGTCATATCAAAAATTGTTTCAAACAAAAGTTTTAAGTTATATTTAGAAGACTGACGATCACTTTAAACTGATTTGATACTGTGCCTATTAAGGGAGGAATGATTTTTTTGGTCTTCGAAACCCCATTTTTTCCACCCCCTGGGCCAATGGTTGGTGATATCAAAAAACTTTACTTAGATAAGTTTTAGGCCTTTATCCAAAGAATAGTAGGATCTTTAAACGAATTTGATATTTTACTTAATAGGAAAGTGTAGGAACAAAAAAATTGAATTTCACGGCCAATTTTTTTTTTGTTAATGGTCATATCATTCAATTCATACCATATTTTTCATTTTTTAATAAAACTAGTACAATGATCTTCAGAAATCGAAGTTCCGTGATGTAAAATTGCATTTATTACTTTGTAAGTGTAACAATCGATTTTTATCGTATCTGTGGACACACTTTTTATATTTTTATTAAATGAACTTTTTTTTACTTCTCCATCAATTCAAATCAGTTCAAATAGTTCCAATTGTTGAATAAAAATTTTACTGATCGAATTTATTTCTGTTTAATGTAAAAAAATCTTTTTTTGCCACATTTTCAACAATTTCCTACTCCTTTTTGGTATTTTATTAGCGTCTATAATCTGTTGTAGAATAATACTTTTGTTTTTACTTTTTAATGAAGTAATGGCAATTAAAAAAAATGTTTCATCCTCAGTAATTTTTTGTTATCAAGTTTTTGTACGCTACCTAGTACTATCAAGTTCTGCTACCTAGCGGCACGGTTCGTAAACCCACCTTTTTGAGGGGAAAACGTGATCTATTCGAGTCCCGCGGTTCATTTAATGCAAGAGTAAAACGTTGTCTAACAAAATTTGAGATATTTTTTTGAAAGTATTCTTTATTACGAATCTAATTGTACTGAAATGCACGGCGTTTCATAATGTTCTTCGGAGTTCTTTTTTATGGAAACGACAGTAACCGGAAGGATATACCTGGATATGTTACAATTACGGCTTATGCCTCAACTACTCAACGACTTCATTTCCAGCAAGATGGTTGTCCTGCCCGTTTTCATAACGAGGTTCGACAGTACCTTAACACAACATTACCTCGGCGCTGGATAGGACGTGCGTCTGAAGAAGATCGACACATTATGCTGTGGCCACCAAGATCAACAGACCTCACGCCATGCGATTTCTTTCTCTGGGGTTACGTGAAAGATAAGGTGTTTATCCCACCGATGCCGGACGATATCGTTGAGCTAAAGAATCGCATAATCAATGCAATCAACTCTATTGAAAATGACATGTTAGAACGAGTTTGGCAAGAGCTAGACTTTCGTGTTGATGTGTGCCGTGTCAGCAGAGGAGCACATATTGAACATTTATAGATTGTAACAAAAACTGTTTGAGTCCGTGCATCACCTCGTACAACTTTCATTTAGGTAAGTGAAATACTTTTTTTGTACTGAATTTTTGTAACTCCTGAGAACATTATGAAACGCCCTGTATAATGTTTTCATGCTTATTTTTTAATCTTTTTCCCATTTTCATTTCACTTTTAGGTTAGATCATATTTAGACCTGTAAACTTAGTTCGTTGACTTAGCTGTGCCGTCCATTTCTGCAGACACTTACCGGTGAATTTCTAGCGAACGTCTTGAATATATTCTAAAAATCTCAACTGTTATGCTTTGTATCAATGGATCGGTCCATTGATAAAACTCGGATTCTCTTATTTACAATTAATGCTAGCTTTTATTATATTTCTCTTTACTATTTGTATCATTCAACAACACATTTTTTGTTTAACCTTTACTAATCCTATTAATATTGGTTTTATTAAATAATGCTCTCTTCGTTGATAACTTATATACATATATTTGTTGTTATAACGTAATGGTTTTAGCTGATACTACGGGAGAAGTCAAAACACATTAATACAATTGAAAGAATTGCAATAATCCCATCAAGTTACCCATAATGTCACTATTGAAGTATTTACTCGTTTCTTATTCAATGAGCCGAATGCACTATTTTAAATCAACGTACCAAGTCCACTGAATTGCAAATAATACCGACATTATGAATGACACCTTCACTCGACTCACCAATAGGAAGATGTTCTATAATGGATATTATTACTATCAAATAAAATAAACCCTGACGGATGTCACATACATCATATGTATGTCATATCCATTAAAAATATTGGCATAGATGATGTAAAAATAAAACAGAATAATCATATTCCTTTCTTCTTTGTTGGAAATAATGTCTTTTTTTAATGTATGTCTTCTTAAGTACGAAAAACATTTCATTATAATAAAAAAAAAAGTCTCATATATCCAGACAAATATGTATTGATGATTACATCCTTACTTACCAATTAATACTCGCAGTTGTTTATATATATATATATATATATATACATAAGATTAGATTATTCTAGAGATAGAAATCTGATTATTTAAAGTTCAGTGAACATTAGTTAACTTAATTAGGAGGTCGAACGGAGATTAATCTCCTATTATTTGACCTACTTAACTGAAGATTAAAACATTAAAATTATCAGGGTATTTACGTAAATGTAATAGTTTTTAAACTGTAAAACAGATGTCTATTTAATGTTCTAAAGTTCAAGGGCAACTGAAAAAAAAAGTAAAATATAATTTATAAATAACAACTTAAGAATTTGTTAACATAATAGAAATACTGAATAAATACATACATTACATGTATAAATTTTTTATATTATTAATATATGTAATCGATAAAACTGTGAAAACTTGTTTTTTCAAACAATATTGTAACCGTTTACAATGATGACGTTAATCTGTTTATTGTTTTTTATTTAATATCGGGATGTATACGTAATAATTTTTAATAAACTTATTAACTTAACAAGTTTTAAATCTGTTAAAAATTAAAAAACACGACTGCCAAAAAAATAAAAAATAAAAAAAGCTTGTCTTCCGGGCACCTTCTGGGCGTGGTTTTTTAAATTCGCATTTCATTTTCAAATAAGCCCAGTCTGAGCTCTTTAGGCGTGCAGGTTGACAAACATTGCTCTTTAATATAGTATAATTAAAGAGCATGCGGGTGACCATTTTGTATATAGTATAATACTTTTTTTCAAATTTTTATATTTATTAAACAAGAAAAAACCGCTGATCATTTACTACAACGTAAACACACTATTACAGATTGTAAAAATAATTTAGAAATTTTACAGACTTGCAGCAACAATAAAAAGATGAATACATTAGAGAAATACTACATTTATATCAGAAAAGTATAAAATGATAAATCGACTAATAATTTTTGAAAACGATGATTTACTCAGACACAATAAAATATAAAAGTTGGTAACAAAACAACAGCATAATAACATAATTCACAGTCCACCTGATTTTATACTTCTTAACTTAAAATTGTATTTACGTTTTCATTTAATCATTTATCATATATTAATAATTATATATACCAACTGACTATGCGAGTCGATCTCGAAAGATAACTATTGAACTTTAATAAATTATTTCTATAACTGTGCTGTGGTGTTTTCTTTATTATATTATATTAAGATCAATTAACACAGTGGTCAATATGTTTATAAAATATTTTAATTTAAAAAAATATATATATATATGTATAGCCTTTGGCACTTCCGGTAACGTATGGTTTCCAATGTGGGGTCATATATCTAAATCTATTCTGGCGTTGAGGTGCTACGGTAAAAAAAAACATGCATATACCCTAAATATACAGTCAAAATTCTTTTTGAGCATTGGTGTAAAAATCTATTTATTTGTAATAAACGAATCAAATTTAAAATACAATGTTAATTTTTTCTTACAATAAACATTTTTATCCAGCTAGCTGGTAACACTGAGGGTAGTTAAAGTACCCATATATATTTAAGAACAAGTTAATTTCATTCTGAAGTTTACGTTTTAAATAAACCCTCTTAATTTATCTTTAAAAATATCGATTTGTTTAATTCATACCCTACTATCGTCGTGAATATTACATTTTATTTTTTATTTCTTTAACCAAATAGGACAATACTTTTCCAAAAAGAATAACCTTTTTACTCGATGTAAAAGTAACTTATTCGGAAATATATGTTAGTATTAAATATTATATTATTGAATTAGTATATTTTAATTACTGATGATGGTGCAAATATCGAAAGCGCTTTTTTAAAAATATGAAAAAAATGCTTATTGTTTTATTATTACTGTACTACGTAATTAATTAATTTATTTTAAATACAAAATACTAAGAAGTTTAAAGTCTTTGTTTTGATACTAATCTTCTTTTCGATTGTGAAATCATGCAAGAATGATGATGGTGTCTTGTGGCAAAAATCATTTTTCAAAATGTTGAAAATTATGTTTCTTTTCTATTATTCAGGTGTTATTTATTTAAATAAAAAAAATCTGATTTGGACACTACATGACTTCCTTGTATGCCTATTAAATTACACACACGTTTTTAAAAGTATAAAAAATTTTAACACTAATATGGTTATTATTGATTTATTATTTATCGTAATTTTTTTTTACAAACAAAGGTATAGAGATTATTAAATCTCTATAAATGTTCTATGTAAAAAATCTATAAATCTATATAAATGTTCGTTGGTTCAAAATCTTAAATTTCCGAAAGTCCTTCACCGATTTCTTTGAAATTATGACACGTTACATTCAAATAAGTGCGTGTTTTTCTATACCTACTATTCATATACCTAAATTGTCACCCCTGTGATCCGTAAAAACATTTTTTTTTAAAACAGCGCTATTAGACGTAAAAACAACACATGCTATACTAAATATTTTACGATTACATTTCAGTGTTTCCGATATGTGTTTCCCCTATAGACTAGAAAACTACAGGACCGATTTACGCGCGGGGAAAAAGGGAGAAATCGATAAAGGGAAAGAGGGAAAAATCGGAATAGAGAAAAATCGAAAAAAGATAAAAGGAAAGAAGGTAAAAAGGGAAGAAAAGGAAATTGAAAAAGAGAAAAAATGGCTAAACTGGGAAAAGGAAATGGGAAGGGGAAGGGGAAAAATGGAAGTTGAAAGAGAAATGGGGAAAGGAAACGGAAAGGGGAGATATGTGAAAGGGAAAGGTAAAAGGTAAAAAGGAAAATGGGGAAAGGGTAAAAGAATTTTATGAATTTCCGTAATGTTCATTTTGTTAATGTTCTATCAGACTTTCAATTGTGACTTTCAATACTTTCAATACAGACTTTCAATATATATATCTACTCAAATCTAGCAATAGCGAAGCATTGCCGGGTCTGCTAGTTATTAGTAATACATTTTTTAAAAAGTTACAATAAAAAGGAGGTGTGATTCGAACCGAGCCTTCCCTTTGTAAGATCCAAATATTTTATTAATGAAAATTTCATTTGGTTATAACTCTGGAACTAATGAAAATAAGTACCACTTATGCTATATCGTTGAAAAACTCTTAGTGAGGGCTTATTACTGCAATTACGAAAAAATTCAAAATCTAATTTTTTTTAATTTTGGGTTTTTTTGGACACTCTTGGTTCAGTCGATTGGAATCAAAAGGAGAGGTGAAAAAGGGGTTGGTGTTTTCCCCTTTTTTACTTCCTTGTACGAAGTAAACATTATTGGTTATTACATTACATTCATGGTTATTACATTATTTTAATTCGTTACATAGTTATAGGCAAATGAACTTTTAATTAATGAAATAGTTGGATCTTACAAGGCGAAGATACTTCGGTTTGAATCAGACGTCATCTTTTTTTTTTTTATATATTGATTTATTAATAATTATTAACCTCTGATTGTAAAAAAAAATTATCTTAAATAATAATTCAATAATAATAATAATAAAAAATTTCAAAAATATCAGAAGTTATTAATGAAATAAAATTTGATGTACTTTTCATTAAAAAAAAAAAAAATATGTATATGTGTAATCTAATAGGCATATAAGGAAGTCATGTGGTATCCGCGTCAGTATTTGTAGAATTCAAATCTACATTTTATTTTACATTAACTAATGTTCGTTAAATTGCCAAGGTTCACTATTCGAACTATATTTTCTTGTGCAAATAAATGTAATTAGGGATTTATTAAATTTATTAGAATTTACTTTTATTTTAAAAGTTTGAATTTTCTTTTTTTATAGAATTTTCTCTACAAGGTAACAAAAGTAGAAAAGAAACACGTTGAAGTGTTATAGTATGCAATATGTGTACGTGTTTTTTTTTCCTTTAATACTTAGGTTAGAGCAATAGCTAAAGTTTCTTAAACCATTTATTGTCTTGTTTAGAGCCATTCCACTGTTTGACTAGGAAGAGAGACTTTAATGTACTTGAAGGACCATTTACAAAGGAAGTTCTTTTTACGAGAAAAAGGAGTAAAGGAAGTTGTAACGTTGCTTTTCAGCACGATTTGTATAATGTGTTGTGCCTTTACTTTTTATAAGACGTCTTACTTTTTAATTGGGCGAATATTTTTTTTTCCTTAAGTATCAGCTGAAATGGAAAATAATTACAATAATATTTTACTTAGTTTATTTATTATATGCGGCATGCGATGTATTTCTTTTGTTTAATAAACATTTATTTAGAAAACTAGTTCGGCTTTTATACTGATCGGTTGTTGAAGAAAAATAGCTTTTGTAATAAAAGTGTTTCTTTTAGGCAAATTTATGTAAATGTAAAGAAAGTTTTACTTGTAGATTACTATCTAAACCTAATAAAATCAATCCATTTCTTCGTAAAAGGACATGATAACTAGAAACTCTATCAAATGTCTTTATGAAAATCTCGTCTTTATTTCTATACCTAAACATCCACAATATTTTGTGATATTACTCTGACATGTTTCTTTGAGCCTTATTATTTACACAGTATTCATTGGCGCGGTCTTTTTACTTCCTTGCGTAAAGTAAAGGAAGTACTGTAATCACGAAAAATTCCGGTTTTCAGATTTTAGCGGAAATATCCATTTTGGCCATCCCTGAATCCATTTTGGCTAATTTCGGCGTGACATGTATACCTACGTACCTATGTATTTCGCATAACTCAAAAACGATTACCGGTAGAATGTTGAAATTTTGAATTTAAGACTGTTATAATGTTATAACATCTAGTTATGCACCTCCCCTTTTGATTGCAATCGACTGGACCAAAAGCGTCCAAAAAAGCCCAAAATCCTAAAAGTTCGGATTTTTTACTTTTTCTTAACAGCAGTAAGTATTTTCATTGGTTCCAGAGTTATAGTCTAATGAAATATTTCAATCTTACAAGGGGAAGGCAGATCGGTTCGAATCTGACTTCATTCTTTTTTTTTTTTTTTAATTTAATATATTGATTTATTAATATTAACCTCTGATTGTTAAAAAAAATTACAATTAATAATAATTCAATAATAACAATAAAAAAATAGAATGAAAAATCATAAATTATTCGTGAAATATAATTTTATTTACTTTTCATTTTAAAAAATTGTGTGTCTGTAACTTAATAGGGGTACAAGGAAGTCTTGTGTTGTCCACATCAGATTTTTTGTTATTATTTTATTAAATTCAGCCATCATTATTATTTGTGTTGAAATATATAATTTCCATGTTTGTTTGCTTTGTTAGAATTCTACTTCATTTTAATGTTATATCTCCATGTTTAGTAGTTAACATAATGCATTATTTCAGGTATAAGTAGTTAAATTAAGTAAGAGTTAACTCATGAAATGAAGGTGTTAATTACTTTTTTTTTCGCAGTATTTGTTCGATTATCTTGTACATATGATGGATGTAAAGCAATTTACATTTGATAGAATTGCTTTCTCTTAGAGTAACGATGTTCATTATACATCTAGCCTTCTGTGAATTATATCCTCCCTTTGGTGAAAGAAGGGATTTTTCTTTTACTTTTAAATGCGCAGACATATCGTAGACGGTTAGCGTGCTGATATGTATCAATATATTTACTCGCTTATACATAATATATACAAATAATTACATTATACGTAAGATTTTGAAAATAAAGCAAAAGCACCAGACATTAAAAAAACTAATTATAAATTACTTAAATTATTTCAAATGTTTTAATTACAAAGGCTTAAAGTACGCGTTAAAGTTGAATGTGGCTGATATCAGTTGTTAAAACATTATGAAGAGTATTCCAGTAATAAAATGATATATATACCGATTTATTTCCACTTTACAACTTTAATATTTTTAGCGATTAAAGTTTTTTCGGTTAAATTAATAAAATTACTATTAAATTGTATTAAATTAATAAAAAAACAATCTATTGCTAGCTAATGGCAGTGAGCCACTGTTAACTGCTAGTTTAACTAATGTGGTCTTTACTGTAGTATAAGAAAGTGATAGTTGAGCTAAGTTTAAGTTTACCGTTATAGTCAAATTTACTTTTTTATTATGGTATATATTTAATCAGTTTCATATTGATCATATTTTAATTTACTTGCTTTTAAATATAATAAATTCATTGATGTGAAACTTTGCATCATGTATCTTTTTACGATTTTCAATTGGAATTTTGTAATATTTAAAAATTGTAATTTTTAAAAACATCGAATTTAAAGAATGTTCTCACGTTTTGCATCCGTAAGTTTATTACTTATTACGGAGGGAAAACTACGCGTAAATTAAACTATTTAGAGAAGTAGTTTTTTATACATTAAATTTTATTTATTTATTTTAAAGGGGAGCTTAATAATGGTTAATTGTTTATAACTAATGTTAAATATGGGAAATAATTTCGCTTAGTTACATCATGCTAAACGTTAAATTAGCAATAATGATTGTCATCTGTTATTATATTAATTATGCGATAAAAGTTAAGTCGCTTCAACCCAACTATTCTGTTTTCCCTTTATAGTAGTATACAAATAATTAGGAACAAAACAACAGAACAGTTAAATAATCTATAGTCTGGAGAACTTCTGTATTAGTTGTCGCTGTTTTTGTTGTGCTCATCTTCTAACTTGCGTCAATTACAGGCTAGTATTTCTCTATACGATGTTATATTCATTCACTGTTTAAACTAAATGTGCTTGCTTCACTTCACGTCTCGTACTTGAAAGGGCGAAGTCTTTATAAAACAGAAGGGTTGAGAAACGGAGAATAAGAAGGCCCGCATCGTTACCTCTACCGAACTCGCTCTGTGTTCTTTTCCGTTCTAACCCTTTTCCTGTTCTAACTCTAAGAGAGAGAATCTTAAAGCATCGCTAAGTAGCTTTTACAGACCTTTGTCTGCGTTAAATGCGTGTACGGGAGGTCTTTGGAAAAGTAGCTTAAGTTACTTTGTTTTGAACCAACCTTAGTTGTTAGTTGTCTATCTTATTTGTCCCACCTATTTCTCCATATTTTTTTTTAATACATTTCTTTTTCTTGTATTGTAAAAATCATGATTTTTAAGTCGAAGGAGGCTTTACCTTTTTGTTACATTTATTTATTTTACTTATTCTCGTTTTTGTTGCTAGGAGAAATGCTACTTATAAAAGTTAATGCTACTTCTTTGATAATGTATATGTGTATTTGTTGGAATTATCGATTTTGTTTCATTTTTTATTGTACTCTTATAAAACATTTGATTAAAAACTAGGTAGATAGGAAAAAGATAACTGGCATACTAAAACAACTGAATTATTTATAGCTTCGTTGGTATAATTAAAAGTAATACAACAGTAAGGTTTAAATGATCATTAAACTCATTAAACCTTTTTCAAAAGGTTCTGTGATCAGTCGTTTTACTAGTTTAATGCAATTCCCCATTAATTTCTATTCTTTAAACTGATATCCTCAACAACATCCTTTTTATACCTTAGATCCTGAGTTGATTACTTTATGTTCTAATCATTATTTTCCTTTTTTTGTAATCTAAATAATAGATGTAAGAATCACCGGAAGTTTCTTGGATTGTACTACTTGTAACTGAATTTCCTCTATCCCCTGCAGTTTTACTGCATAAATAATAGGATTCTGTATTTTTGTTCTCTCATTTTAGCATTAATTATATTTTACCCTACTTTCTGTTGCATTTAATTCCTTTTGTCTTAATCTCGTTTACTTTAAAATGGAAATTGCTCAATATAACGATTAATTTCAAAAATTAAAGTGTAAATGTAACTACTATTCCTTAATGATTTAACATTTTCATAATCTTTACTCGTTTTAAATCATTTCTTTTTTTTTAAACATTCGTATACTTATTCCTGGATATATCTGAAATGCCATAACTTTGTAACCTTACATCTCACTTTAAAGAATAACATTTCCATTCTTAAAACAAACAATGCCAGGCTTACTAAGTAAAGTGAGGAGTGAAGTGGTTTCACGTTGTCTTTTTCTTCAGACAAGAGTTAGATTATTGAACCTTTTTCCGATATCCATCTCTTCAAAAATCTCTTCCATCATCTCTCCTCTTCAGCAGTATAATTTTAAGACCACCGCAACCCATTCTCTCATATTATTGTTTTTCGTAATCCGTACTTTTAAACCGTTAAATCCTGTCCTCAGACACTTCCTTGGATACTGCAAGTAGTCAGAATTTTTATGCGGGTAGGATACTAACCTATCGCATAATCCCCCAATCTGGAGAACCTGGGACTCTTCTGTTAGGGTTACCATCCCGTATCTAAAATATCTCTGTTATAAGGCGCTGAGCAATTCGCCTTAAAACATATCAATAAATTCCGTAACGATAAATTCCATGCCGCCATGAACCCAGAGGTACAGAGACTAATGAGATCTTCAAGGACTTATCGGAGTTGGATTTACTTGCAAGAGGAAATACTCCAACTAAGCGTTCATAATTTAGTGTGTATCCAGACAAAAATAATGATAATCAATTATCAGTATAGGAATCAATAAATAGGAAACGATTTTTAGTCTTGATGAAATTTAAATATAAAAAAAACCCTATTCACATAAGTATGTAGATCCAAAATCAAATCCAAGATCCAAATTCCCTATATTTGGTGATATTAAGATATCTTTCTCGATTGACGTATTTCCAAAACTCTTCAAGTTTTCTGGTTTGTAAGGATAGATCAATTTGTAGATTTATAATTTTATTTTGTGACGCGAAACGTGTCATAAATGTTGGCAGCAATATGTTTTACATATCCTTTTAAATTCTTTTTAAAAGGAAAAGACAAATAATGCACAATAACTTTAACTTTTTCTAAATCTATCAACTACATATGTAGAAGACTCTATCTCATGCGACAGTAATAGAAGGCTTGAACTGACATTTAATGGCGAATCTTATGTACAATAATTTATTGTTATTCATCTATCACTGCTATATCACAGCCTTTCACCTCGTTGTCTTCTTCTTCTATGAGCCAAATATACGGTTACATATCAACATGCTAAGTTATCGAAATGCATGTGATAATCAAAACTTCAAGAAGTGACCTTTATTCTGTTCAGCACAGGACTAACTGTATAATGAACACCTTTACTTCAGAGAAGTAACTCTGGTGATTAGTTGGTGCTTTACGTTTCACAGATGTAAGAAAGATTGGAACAGAGGATCTTTTTAGTATAATAAATGTGTTATTTAGATGCAAGAATAATTGTTACTCTTGTTGTGATATTGGGATTCGTTTTCATTCTTTTTCAAATATTGACATTTAAAGATTTCTGTAATCTACATTGTTGAGGTTCAATTTGTATAGATATTATGTTCATACAATGTTCATTTAATGCTCTTCGAAGGCTTATTTAGTTTAATATTAAAAATAATAAGAATTATGAAGCAGGTAAAATGAAAATCTACATTAATATGTGTATTATAGATACTTAAATTTAAAAGATTTAATCCAAACTAGATGAAATATGATTTCATCTAAATAAATAAATAAAAGCTGAAAGTGTCGCCACAAGTGACGCAAGGTTACAACTATAAACGTTTTCAGAGTATCTGGAAAGAGTGAAATAGTTGAGTATCGAAGATTGTTTGAAGACATAATCTATAAGGAAGCAGAGATCGTAGCAGACCCAGAACGAGATAAATTAAAGAACTGTTTTATGATAATGATTATAATGGTATTATGATTTTTATATATTATTATTTATATGAAGTTTGTATTTATTAAATGTCTAAAAATGTAATTAAAATGAAATAAGTTGCCATTTCAACTTTATATAAAATATATGTGTAGAAATTTTGGAACGGTAGTAGACGAATTACATTCATTAGTTTAGTTATTATATTACATTTCGTGACTGACGTTATTATTGATTAATCTGTCACTTTAATCCCACGATGTTATTAAATACTTGTAATATGATTTTCGTTTGGAGGATATATATATATTTTTTAATTTTTAACGGAATTATGTCATCTTGTTATATATTACTTTATCATATCAAACTAATATTACTACACGCACGTAAAGTTATTAATATTTACCGTCAACTGAATCTGAAGGACATAAATTTTTTTCTTTTTTATTAATATTTTTTTTTTATTATCAACCGTTACTGTATATTAAATAGGTTACAGGTTATATAGCAAACAAGCGGTTGAGCTGTGAGGTCATACAGACCGCGGTATTCACATTTCATTTGTAGATACGAATGACTCGTTTATTAACGGCTTGTAAATTAAAATTGTAATGTTGTTCAGTGTGTTCGTGTAACGTCCGATAAGGTTTGGCTTTTCAGCGATTCAGTGGTAAATGTACAACTGTTATTTATTACAGTAGTTAAAACATTATTTTCGTTACGTACTATACATATATACAAAATATACATATTTGCTGCGGTAGGACGTGCAAGTTGAACACGCACGCATTATTGTTACTCTATACCGTGGCAATAAAAAATTATTGTAGACTTGTTACAATCATATTTCATAAAAGTTTTCTCGTTTAGAACTCTTTATTTTGATAAATTCATACTTTTTGAATTTTTGGATCATAAAGCTTTAAAAATAAGTTCAACTAACTTTTTACTTCAGAAATTCGACGTAATGCTATTTTAAAGTTTTTGAAGCATGTTATAAAAAAACCTGATGAGTGCGTACATTGTGGTAGAAGAATTATAGCGTAACATTTATTATCAGTTTTTTCAGGTTGTGTATTGATGATCTTATACGATGAACTTGGTGATAACTTGATTGTATCGGCACACTCGATTTAAGTTTTTAAATTTGGAAGGAAGTTTATTAAATAATCATTTTGAACCTGTTTGTCTGAAAAAATTAATTTAAATCGTTTTGTTGTTGATATTTAATCGTGTTTGTTTTTATGACTATTAGCGGTAGTACATTTAATTAAAAACATGTTTGTAAAATCAGTGTTCTTGATGTCGTAACGTGTAATGTACAGATAATAGATTATTGTTTATTAGAACTGCTACCCCGTACATTTGGCACCCTATGCGGTTGGCCCTTACATCGATCTCGCTTTACCACTAAAATTGAAGGTTGGCAACAATATCTGAAAGTTTGGCAAGGTCCTTAGCGGCTGGAAACAACCTACGTTTAATCCAGCCCGTACCTGGATGTTGTTTATGGCTTTGCAGTACCACTATATTATGTTGTAGTGTACAAATTCTGCTTCTTAAGTGTTTATTTTTGTATTAATTATTTTTTTTAGCGATTAATAACACTGGTCTACAAATTAGAAAAAAACTTTTCGGAATATAAACACCAATAAGTGAATTTTAATGTATTTTGTACGCTGAATCTGAAAATAAAATAAGTATTTCTCCCGTTGCACTTCACAATTTTGTTATGCACCCTTTAAAATTGCTAAATAATAATAAATTTTGAAAGCACCGAGTTTATAAGTAAAATAAATCTTGTAATTTATTTAATTTAATTTCAATACTTATATTTGAATATGCTTTTTTAAGAAAAAAAATCCTTGTAGTATACAGCTGTAATAGATAATACATTCATAAAACTGGAGTTGGTGAACTAATATAAATTACTTTTCCTTTCCTGTGCAGTAGTCCTTTTTTTGTAGAAACCAGGAGTAGTTGTTCATCACTGATTCGTCCCGTTTGCCTTTGAACGCTGTTCTATTTCCAGTATGTCTTGGTGTAAGCGTTCTCCTTGCTCATCATTCACAGCACCCAAATTTGGTGAGAAAAAATTATGATGGGAATGCAAAAAAATAATTTTTAATGACATTAGGTAGCCCAAATTTTTATAGTTCAGCAAAAGATTTTTCATTATTTTTTGCTTTGCTATTTCCAACAAAACCATGAACTATCCTTAAATGACTTCGACGCGGCTAGCTCTACGTTATTTAACTTTTTGTCAAACTTTTTATCATCGAATAATTTTCAAATTTCACGTCCAAAAAATATTCCTTTTTTTAATTTGGCATCATTTAACTTAGTAAACACTTGTTTTAAATATTTAAATCCTTTTCCTTCTTTATTCACTGCTTTGACAAAATTCTTCAACAAAACCCTAATTTTATTTGTAAAGGTGGCAAAAAAAAAACATGCTGAATGTTGACTAAAGTAACATATTTAATATTGTTTTGTTCGACTGCACGACTGTCCCACAAACATAAGAAGCTACCTTGCAAACCGTAAAGAAAACCAATAACTTTTACGTCGTTACAGATACTCCATAAATGAGCGACGTAATTGAATTCTTTCAAAATTAATGATGCTCATTCATGTCTCTTTTATTCCAACAGCATGCACTAAAGGTACAGAAGGATTTTTATTTTATGAAGAGGCACTGCGTCTAAACTTGTTTTGGACGAGTCGATGAATAGCCACCAATCGTCAGCATTATAAGCAATACTCAGGGCGTACATCAAACCTACATCAGATCTTTCTTAGTGAAATATTTCATCAGGTCTTTTTATCTGTTTTTAAAATATTAATTTTTAGTATCCTTAATCAATAAAACGTAAAGCCTTTAAAACCTTTAAGCGTAAAGCTAAAACGTCTGCTTGCTGTTTTGATAAATACAACTCGCGAACCAAATCGTTAAGTTCCGCTTGTGAAATGAGATGTGGTTCACTATTTAATTTTTCTAGTATGAAATCATCGACTGTTGAAGATTGTGCCGCCATACTGTTCTTAGAACAATCTTCTTCAGAGTATGAAATCTCTTGGGGCTATCGGAATAGGTAAATTGTCTCTATGAGGAATCGGTCTCATAGCCGATAGAACATTTGGATAGAAAATATTACTTTTATTTTTTGAAGAAAACCCAGTGACATGAGTTATACGTAATAGCAGTTATACTGATTTGTTCGTTCGTTTAATTATTTGGTTTATTATATGTCAAATACGCCGTAATAGAGATATTGAAACAAAGATAACTCAAAAATTTGATGGAATAGAGCATTTTTTATTACATTTTCTGTTTTAACATAAAAAAATACTTTATAAAAGATTAACTGTTTCGAAAATGTTGTAGACCTGTGTAATTTTGGATTGAAATTTTGTTAACAGAAGCTAAATTTAAATTCTATTATTTCTGTTGCTTTAATAATTTCTATTTATTTTATGGAACATTCAAATTTTACGGCGATTTCAAGTTGTTATTAGACGATTTATGGAGAAAGTTTTCGTAACAAAAATATTGTTTTTCTACCACTGTATTATAATGTTTAAATTACGAGGGTAGAAGCTGTATCGTAATGAGAATCATGATGAAACAAGTTTCATTATAATACAGGTGTTCAACCAATTAAAAGTTTACTCTGTTCAACCACTGACCAATCAGAAGCGGATATTGTTTATGTATCAGTTGTTTTTACTTCCTTGTACGAAGTTAAGAAAGTATGTGATCGTGAATAATTTCGGTTTTCAGATTTCAACGGAAATATCCATTTTCACCATCCCTGAATCCATTTTGACTAGTTTCAGCGTGACGTCCGTACGTAAGTATGTAAGTATGCACGTACGTATCTCGCGTAACTCAAAAACGATTAGCCGTAGGATGTTGAAGTTTTGGATTTAGGACTGCTGTAAGTGCACTCTGGTAGTGCACTTACCCTTTTGATTGCAATCGACTGAACCAAAAGTGTCCAAAAAAAGCCTAAAATCAAAAACAAATCTGGATTATTGAACTTTTTCTTAACGGTAGTAATAATCTCTCATTGAGATCTTTCCAACGATATATCATAAGTGATACTTATTTTTAATGGTTATAGCCAAATAAAATTTTAATTAATGAAATATTTGGATCCTACAAGGGGAAGGCACATCAGCTCAAATCCGACATCTCCTTTTTTAACTATTTTTTTTAATTTAATTATATTTATTTATTAATAATTATTAACCTCAGATTGTAAAAAATTTTACGATAAAAAATAATACAATAACAACATTAAAAAAAAGCATAAAAAAAATATCTGAAGTTATTATTGAAACAAAATTTTATGTACTTTTCATTTTAAAAATGTGTATACGTAATTTAATAGGCGTGCTAGTAAGTCATGCGGTATTCACATCAAATTTTTTTTACTTTGATTTTTCGATCCGATCTAGTCGGTTGCAAGCAGATGTCAATTTGAAAGTACACCAATAGGTAACTAGATTTCTATATTACATTGTTTATCCTTTTGTTATTTACGTCGTATTCCAAGCAAGAAATGTGTTTAACACCGATTTACATTAACGAAAAGAGAGAACTTATGACTAATAACCTATTGATACAGAAATGTAATTTTTGAAAAATAAAAAAAAAAAATTTTCTGTAATTAATGTTATTCTATCATTGATTTCAATAATCCCAATATCTTTTCAGCCGTAGGAAAAAATACGGTATGCAATTCTATACAATATTATATCTACAGCTTGACTATCACTAGCTGGCTAGTTTTCTATACATACTTGACTTTCAAAAGACTCATTGCATAATGTATTATGAATTTTTTTGGGGTTTTTCTCTTTAAATTAATTTGTTTCTTTGTTTGTCTGAGCGTAAAATGTTTGAAGTCATATAAATGGGTTGTTCTGTTAAAAATGTAGAATTTTATCCTTAATTAATGAATTTCTCTTTATATGTTAATTTTTACATAAGTTTTTGCTTTTTTATTAGTCATAGTTTTTGCTTTTTACCTGTATTATTTCCAAATCTATTGTAAATTAATGTATGAATTATTTGATTCATATTCATTGTAATTTACAATGACATTTAATTTACTTTCATTAATATTGTTATTGGTTTATTCTTATTAAAAAGAATATAATATACTCGATTATATATGAAATTTATTACCTACTTCAACAAGAATTTACATTAATTTATAATTACTCGATTCGCAATCTATGAATGAATGAGCCAGTTTATTTTAATCCGTTCAGTAATATAATTTGTGTAATTTTAGTTAAACGTTGAATTGTCAAAATTTGATTCGTTGTTTAATTTGATAATACTATTTCAGTAATTAATATCGGTATTAAAATAAACGTGATTTTAATATAGTAAAATTAACATCTATTGTAAAGATAAAAGAAGTTCTTAAATTATTTATTATCGAAATATATTTTTGTTTGTTCTACGATGTTTAACAAACTAAAAAGCAAGTTTTTCTTTCCCGTAATTGAACTAAATTATATCCCAGCTACCTAAATATAAAATTTTAACTGCATACAATAAATCTAACCGTTAAAGAAATTAACAAACTTTCAATTCTTTTTCACACCCACTTTTATATTAATTTTGATAAAACCGGTTGATGATTAGAACTGTAGATTAATTTATTCACTTGGAGGTTGTCACCAGTATTCTTAAGGCCATGATTACGGTACACCCACCCGTGTACTGCTTACTTGGTACAAAGTGTATCATTACATTTTTATTTCTAGTTATCTATTGATTTAGAAATTTGCTCCAATTTAATTATAAAAATTAATAACGACATGATTTTGGCAATTTGTTCCAACATTTCGTATTATTAGAAATACAAAAGATTAAATTTTGGTTAAATACTGGAATTAATTCAATTACAGTATAACAAGGAATATTGTAGCAAAAAAATTACTCGTATATAATAAATTTACTTTTTACCTTAATTTTGTATATTAGACTATTTAATTAATAGTTGTTATTGATTAATTAGTAACTGTTTAATTAAGCATTTAACAAAGAGATAATAAATTGTTTTTAGCTTTGAGGAATCTATATTTGAATTTAACAGTGTTTAATGCTTGGTAATTCTGAGGCAGATATTTTAAAATGAATAAGCCGCCTCTTGTATAATTTATTTTCGTACTAATGAGCAAAGGAGTTGACTATAGTCGCTGCTATAGTAGAGCCCAGTTAAATTGATATTCAACATAAACAAAACACGTTGAACGCAGTAGAATACCGCCGAGTCTGGGAACATCAGTAAATTCTCTCTATTCCATGCTATATTATGACTACTAATTGACTGACTGTCTCGCATAACTAAAAAACGATTAGCCTTAGGATGTTGAAATTTTGGATTTATGATTGTTGTAACATCTAGTTGTGTATCTCCCCTTTTGTTTGCAATCGACTGGACCAAAACCGTCCAAAAAAGCTCAAAATCCAAAAAAATTCGGATTTCTTACTTTTTCTTAACTGCAGTAATAAACCCTCATTGAGAGATTTTCAACGATACATCACAAGTGGTATTTATTTTCATTGATTTCAAAATTATAGCCAAATAAAATTTTAATTAATGAAATATTTGGATCTTACATGAATAATGAATATTTGGAAGGCACATCAGCTCAAATCCGAAATTTTTTTTTTAACTTTTTTTTTTTTATTTAAATATATTTATTTTTTAATAATTATAACCTCTGATTGCAAAAAAAAATTTTACGATAAACTTTTTATTTTACGATAAAATTTTTTTTATCATTAATAAAAAAAAATAATGAAAAAAAAATCAAAAGTTATTAATGAAATAAAATTTTATGTACTTTTCATTAAAAAAAAAATTTGTATATGTAATTTAACAGGCGTACAAGGAAGTCATGTGGTGTCTACATTAGATTTTTTTATAGAAAGTAATTCCATAGTAAATGATTAATCATTTTTCAGGCTTCAAAACTATATATTAATACACATGTTTATTGCATTCTTTATTATAACACAGTTATTTAATTCCATATTGAGATTATTTTATTTGTTTGTTTGGCGCTAACCAACTAATTCTCGGGTTCGACTCCCGTCAGGCATGGCATTTTCACACACCGCTTCTTGATCCTCAGAAGAATACCTAACGGTGGATCCGGAGGTTAAAAAAAACAAAAAAAAACAACTAATTGAAAGACATTTAAATTATATTTGTATATGACAGAGATGGCAAACCTTTTACATATAGCGTATGAAGAACTTACTTTCTTAAACATTTGTCGCTATCTACTACTAAAATCTTGACATTTAACACATTCAGATTTGTAACTTGAATACTAATAAGTGACAATGAAGAATGGGGCATTAAACCGACTTGATATTTTATTAATAATATTTATTAATTGAAAAGTAGCCACAGAAAAAATAAAGATTAAACTTTATTTTATTAATGGAAAATCGCTGTTTGCATGTCTCCAACTAAGCGTTCATAATTTAATGTGTATCAAAAGTAATGATAATGAATCTTCAGTATAGGAATCAATAAGTAGGAAACGATATTTAGTCTTCATGAACTTTAAATATAAAAAACTCCATCGACATAAGTATGTAGAGCCAAAATTCGCTATATTTGGTAATATTGAGATACTTTTCTCGATTGGCGTATTTCCAAAACTCTTCTAGTTTCCTGGTTTGTAAGGATAGATCAATTTGTAGATTTATAATTTTATTTTATGACGCGAAACATGTCATAAATGTTTGCAGCAGTATGTTTTACATTTAAATTCTTTTTAAAAGGAAAAGACAAATACTGCACAATAACTTTTAACTTTTTCAAAATCATGATTCTAACCTCAAATTTCTTACTCTCTTAACGTATTTTTCAGTTTTATATTTAAAATTTGACCGTTTTTGGAGATGATCAGGACATATTTGGAAAGTGATTCAAATTGTTTTTTTGAAGATCTCTTTAATAAATTTTGTTTTGTGTGCATTAATGCTATTGATCATTTGAATTATTGTCTTCTTTTCTTCTCGCAACTCTAAATTTAAATCACTTAATTAAGATGTAACATCTGTTAGAAACGCGAAATCGCTAAGCCAAGTTTCATAGTTTAAATTTGCACATTTTGATATTAATTTCTAGAAAACTTTTTATCTCCGTTAATAAATCACGAAATCGTTGGAGAAATTTACTTCTACTTAGCCAGCTTACATCGGTATTCAATAATAATAAATTCTGACTGTCCATTAAGTTACAATCGGAAGAGACGCAGTTGGAGGGTACTTTCTTGAAAAGAGTTAACAATTTTGGATCCTATGTCTATTATTTATTTTGAATTTAATCTTTGCTGGTTAATACTTGTTGATAAATTATGCAGTGGTAACTTAAAAAACTTGGGAATTCGTCATCATTTTCGCATAGAGTTATAAATTAATTTATGTGGCTTATCATTGCTCCAACTTTGTCTGTTATTAGAATTAATTTAAAAGTGGTAATTTCAAATTAATAAGGAAATTATTAAAAGAGTTGAATATATTTACACATCTAATCCTTTCTTTCACAAAAATAATACTCAACAATATTGTTTTTTAGATATATAAGATTTAAAAACCATACAAATAAAAATAAGAAATTTTGCTGTGTCACGTACGAGCATATCTCTTATATCTGTAGATTCATCATACCGAAGGGAAAAACAAGAACATTTATTATTGTCGTTATACTGTAGAACTGTTCTCTTATATTTTCACTCATTTTCTCAATCCGTCGCATCACAGTATTCTAGATAATTGTAGATCCTTAATTGTAGCAATAATTTTGATAATGTTTTTAAAATCATTGAAAAGAGAATTTCAAGAAAATTTGTTTTATAAATTCCCCGTCAGAAACGGGTTACATTTTTTTGGCTAAAATATGACTTACTTTGAATGATGCTATAGGCATTGCACGTGATTTCAACATGAGCTTTCAAAAACATTTTGTTGAGTTCTTAATTGAGCCTTAAGACTCCTAATTTTATTTTTTTCAAGTCACTGTTTTGCGGATAATCTGTTTGATATTTGTTGTATAAAGTTAAAAAATGTTTCTTAATCGGAAATGCCTTTTTACTAACGGCTTCGGAGATATTGCATATTAAGCAACATTTATCATTCATCATTGTAAAAAGTAATAAAGTTTCTATTCTTGAAAATCATGTCTTCAACTTTTTTTTTTGGTTTACAGATTATTTTAACGGGGTACTAAGATGCATAAGAGGTGTTCAAGTAAATAATTTTTGTTTAAAATATAAAAAGAAGTACTTACATTTTTGTATATTAGTATTTTTTATGTTAAGAAAAATTGACACTTTTTCTAGAAACGGCAATAGATTCTTACCACTACGGTGAATATACTGAACCAAAAACATAGGAATACGTACTTAAGTATTGTTACAGGCTTCTAGGCGCGCCGAGAAGCCCGCTAGATGGCGTTTATACAGCGAGCGGATGGCAGATGACGTAGATACCGCTCTCCCACTCTTTTGACGGCTGGCGCAGTAGGCGAAATATCAACATCAATCATGGCACTGCAGGAGCCACGACCGTTTGTTTCTGAGTCACACGCAACTGAATTGTGTTAGCGTGTTGGAAATCGTCTCCTACCGGCTGTGATCGACCCAAAAAATCTCTTGCGCGATCGACTTGTTGGTCGTTCCTACTATGTTTTGATAGTCAATGAGAGTTGATCTCCTCAGTTCAGTTTATTTAGGCTTTCATATATTTAATGAGGAGTTTTTAATGTGTTAAAAAGACAGTGAGAAGGAAGGTCAGGCTCGACTGGTTATCCTTTCGACAAACCCCTTCCCCCCCCCCCCGTAAATATATATACATATATCTCACGTTGTTAGTTTATGAGGATGCAGCAGCAACGATAATATGATGTCAAGGCCAAACCCGGTCCGTTCCTTGGGCTGAAAGGCTCAAGATTTTTAACAACTGTCAAAAAACACATACTGTCCCCTACACATTCATTCGGAAAGGAATTATATTAAAATTACGACAAACATCACGAACACGAACAGAACGACAGTTCTGTTAAATTGTTCGATTTTCCCGTTAATACTGTAGTATTTCTTAAAGGTATAGTTGATAATGAAACGTGTAATTTTTATCATTTTGAATATCCTAGTCGTTTTAATCGACGTTATGGATATCTTCTTCCACACAAGAAGCTGAGAATGTAATAATTTATTTGCTTAAATAATAATATTTATTTATTTCACAAAATAAACTTTGTAAAATGTTATTACACAATTCTCAAATCGTCTTCCTTTTAATTGCATTCGTTATTTTTGAACATCCCCTGCAGTAATATATTATACAAAATGTATGCGTTTGATAAAATAAAAAAAATATTATTTTAACACTATATATGTAGCTGTAAATGGTAGTGATAGCATGAATAGTAGTAAAAAATACTAGCGATGCAAGTAATAGAATGAAAGTTGAGAGCGCCATTAGGACCGATGAAGAAAAGGAAAGGGGTTTAAATAAAAAACAATTTGTTAGCAGTATCGTGCCTACAATCTCTTGTGTCTCCTATTCACTAACCATCCTCTTTCTTCTCCCACTTTTAGGTTCTTTCATTTTCTCGGTTTCCTCGTTCGTTATCTAAAGAAATTATTCTTTGTTACGTGGACGTCTACTAAGTACAGTGTAAGGAAGGCTTTTTATTAAGTGTCCTTACTTATCAGCGGTATGTTCCTTTTTTTTTTTAATTAGAAAAATAAATTTTGTTAACTTATTACTTCATGATTGTTGTAGAAAAAAAAGGCGAAGTATTTTAGTTTGGCTAATGGTGAAAAATGACTTTGAAGAAAAGGAAGAAGTCCTGTTGAATTTTGATAATCTATGTTTAAGGAAAAATAATAAATGGTTTGTAAAGATTAAACGTTTTTTAAAGTTTTGAAATTAATGAAGTTAGATAAAATTAAATTCTAAATATCTGTCTGTTTTGGTGGGTGTATATCTTTCACTGTAAAATTATTAGCTAAAATTATAATTATATTATTATTATTATAATACAGTCAGTGTTAATTTAATTATAAATAATTAGTATGCATGTAGTATTTTAGTACAAATTAGTTAGTTTACTATATAATTAAATAATTTGTATATTAAGTTTATTAATAACTGGTCTGGGGAAAATCTTGAAATCGTTCGAGAAACCAGTGTTCGAATTACAACTTCAGTTTCTTACTGTCCGGAAAGTGTAGTAATTCCGTTGCCAACTTTTTTTTATGCTGTTTAAAGTAACTTTAATTTATACACGCACGCATGTTCACCCCCATCCCCACACACACACACACATTATTCGGCGTAGAAGTGTTTACGTTATTTTTAACTACATACGTCTTGAGAATTTTATCTAATTCTCATTCTAATACAATTTCTGAAATCAAAGAAGTTTATTTTTCCTCCTTTTGAATTACTATATAAAATTAATTTAAAAATAAAATTTAAAAATTTGTTTGTGACGACAAACAAGTAAATAGAATTGATTCCGGCTTAACTCATATAGGGTGAGGAAAAAATCCAACATTATCTTATTTATCCCCGAAATTATTATTCTTTTGTTATAAATCGATAAATGTAGTAATATATAGATTTTAAAATAAACTGTTAATCGATTTTATTGAAGAACGTTTTTGTGTAAGTTTTTCTGACTAATCAAACTATTCTAAACATTAAAGCATAATAAGAATTACTTTTTTATATTTTTAGATTATCAATTTTATGGTGGTTTTTTAATGAACTACGTCAACGACGTGAATAACCTATATGTCTTGTTTGCTGTTTTAGAACATTTGCCACATTTTTTTTTTTTTAATTAATGCAGTATTAGTAATTTATTCTCCTACAGTTTAATCTTTTATGATCATTATTACTCGTATTATATTAGTAATATTATTATTCCTCATCAACCTATTCTTTTTATGCAAGTGCAGGTGTCGGCTTAATATAGTTTCCATCGTAATGAGCAGATTTTATGCTTTACATTAAGTTGGCTACAGATATTTATAACATTCACTTTTATTATACTAGCAGAAAGTAAACGATGACTGAAATTGGATCAGGTCGTAAAGTTATATTACTATTAATTTTTCTTAGTGCAATTTATATGTGGAAGTTTTCTTTACTTTATGCCAATTACAAATTTCAGTAATGTAATTACACATTAAAAACAAGTACGATTAATAATTAATACGTTAAAAACAAATAAAAAAATAATAAAAATAAACAAATTACGATAATCATCGTATTTTGTTTTTAACATATTTTTTTCTTTTAGTTGTAATATCTTTAGTGGCCATAACCCTAATATTTTTAACGCATTAAATTATATATATATATAAAACTTTTGGATATGCATAATTTAGTTTCCGTGAAGAATCAGAATCGCCATATATTTTTAAATTTGCAATACTACAATGATTTTTAGTGTTTTTAGTGTCATCGTACACTAACATCCGTGTTATATGTAAAATCTTAGTACTGATGATTTGTAGTAACTGAACTCGTGTTCATGTCTAGATTGTGTCTATGGTAACTCTAGAACCAGGACGGCACAAAATGTATTTTTCATGCACATTTATTTGCTCATGTTGAGTCGAAAGACGTTAATCAAACAATGTTTCCGATAAAAAATTCGTTTCTCAAAAATTAATTACAATTAATTTATTAAAATAATTAAGTTTCAATTATAATTTTTGAAGAATAATAAGGAAATAAATACGACTTTTTCATTCTTTAATTAATTTCAAAATTTAATAACTTTTATATCACAT